>NC_079170.1:44151957-44230611 GCF_947568905.1 Ostrea edulis
TGATTTTAATTAGATTGAATTTCATTATTATCTTCATCAGAAATGATTCCGACACGATAATATGTTTAAATCTCCACTCGGGAAGTCTTAGCTTCTATCTTCTGACGACATGTAAAATCCCGAAACGTACGAACAGTTTTGGTTTTTTTAGTAACTAAAAATAGCGCACAGCGTCTTCAATTTAAATTTTTTATTTTGTTAACAAAGCAATATTTTCAAGATATTTTGGTAATAAACATCGTATCAATTTATTGTGATAATAAAACAATGAGACTTTATTTTTCAACACAACGAATATACAATTTTCATTCTGTGCGGTATCAGTACATAGCACTTCGTGGTATAAAACGGAAAATCGAGCTGTAGACCCATGTTTTGTTGCAGTTTTCGGCGATAAGAGGCAATGAATGCAGTCATGTCATACATGGTTTTTTAGTTGAATGATTGTACAATAGAACGGTAGTAAATACATTTGCATCGCATATTCCCTGGAAGCTCAAAAAGCCGACATTCTCAGGGGGTGCCATTCGGTGTCATTTGAAGCTAGGTACCTTGTGTTATTATTAGTATACAGAGGCCATAAGTCATTTACAGAAACAAGTGGCTGTGCTTAATTCCTACGAAATTGATATGTCTTCGCAAAGTTGATGTTTACATTTTCCTCTAAACTTGTCAGAAATATAAAAATTTCAGCATTTCTTTATTATTTTTTTCTCTTCTTTTTATTAAGAATAGACATCATGAGTCATATTTGAGTT
The DNA here is from genome assembly GCF_947568905.1 of Ostrea edulis. Taxonomy (NCBI): domain Eukaryota; kingdom Metazoa; phylum Mollusca; class Bivalvia; order Ostreida; family Ostreidae; genus Ostrea; species Ostrea edulis. The sequence continues at coordinate 44,152,716 of NC_079170.1, forward strand.
TTTAATTGCAACACTGGGTTAACATAATTACATATAGCATATCATAATGAGGCTATGGTTTATGCATGGGTGCAACTTTGTTTTGAATAAGGGCGATATTCGGCCATTCTATAGTACAACATTAAGCGTAGTACACTCAAATTAAACTTGGTTTCATACCATCTAATTAGAATAAGATCGTTTGACCCGCTCAGTTAGTATATGTACTTATAGATGCATCGACATGGTGTTAGGATGTTCGATATTTTGTACATTTCTAAGTGCATGCAAATGGATAGCTGTTATTGTGTTACAATGTAGCTGTTTAACAAGGCGCATACTTAAACCGTAAAGATACATAAATATGACTCAAAATTCAGTTTCTTACTCGCAATCCTTTTCACAGTAGTATGCCGCAGAACCCCCGTCATAGTAACAGTAGGATCCGGAATGATCCGCAAATACACATATCCCTATAAATGAGACATACAGATACATCAGCGGAGCGTCATAAAACATAACACAATAACATTGTACATAGAAAAATGCTTCTCCAACCAGAAGCGGAATAAGCACCATTAACACTGGGAACGATGTCCTCCTCCATTCTGTCTGGTATTTTGTATGTATGAATCATTACAGTCACGAAGATTTCACAAGTATAGCTATTGGAACATCTTCCTTGCATCAAATTGAAATCATGCGTGAATGGGGATTACACTAAATACAGGGAATCGGGGATAATTATGGGTATTTTATAATTACACGAGTTACAACATATGCAGGGATAATTAAGGGTATTTTATAATTATACGAGTTACAACATATGCAGGGATAATTAAGGGTATTTTATAATTACACGAGTTACAACATATGCGGGGATAATTATGGGTAATTTACAATTACACGAGTTACAGCATATGCAGGAATAGTTATTGGTATTTCATGATTACACAAGTTACAACATATGCAGGGATAATTATGGGTAATTTACAATTACACGAGTTACAACATATGCAGTGATAGTTAATGGTATTTTATCATTACACGAGTTACAATATATGCAGGTATAAACGTCGGTACGTTTTGATTTGAAAATGGATAAAAGGTTTATTTTGGGTTGGCAGATCTTCCTGGTGTAGAGAAATACCTTAACTTGTTCGTTTATGTGGAGGTTTTCCCTGATAAACTTTTAAGTATAGGGCGGGTGTTATTTTGGGAAAATTCTCCATGGATACACTACATGGCTGTGAATAACGCGCGTATGAATCTTGATCAATATGATACATGTACGTATATTGAAAGACTGGCAATCCCGACAGAGATGAAATCAGAGTGTATGAAAAATAAATTTCATGTATGCCAACGTAACCTTGAAGTGTCGTCTACCTATAAATACCAAATTCAATTTTCGTCACGCGGAGGAGGTACATTGTATAGGGTGAGGAGTTAGTACGAGTAGATATAGCGTGAAATCCACATCTGATGTGGATACTATGCATGTCTCTCTGAACAACTAAAAACAGAATAAATCAGAGCACGTGCAACTTCTGCCTGTCCCTGACGATGGAAATATTAATCCAAGATCATGAAATTTAATCAAAGTATATTCCCTGTGACATAAAAAGACTTTTCAAATATTTAATTCACAAACAAATTATGTTGTATTAGGGTAATACATACCTATTGAGATACGAAACTACCACTTCTTTCTCCGTTAACTTCGTGTGCTTTACCCCCCACCCCCACCCCCCACCACCACGCGCTCTAAGCTGTCGCACGACCGCGGAAGTGAATGTAATCAAGTCAATTGATCAGTTTGGAGAGTATGACTATGTGAATTTATCAGATGAAAATAAAAAGAGCCCTCGATCAAAGATATTGAATTATAATATTACATGCACTATGTTCTGTAAATTATAATCAGAAAGCTTTGTAATGGCATGTATTGTGTTGCGGGTATTCGGATAAATCGAATGCAATGTAAATCTCTCTCTCTCTCTCTCTCTCTCTCTCTCTCTCTCTCTCTCTCATGTCCAAAAGTGAAATGTGATGTGTCTACAATTATCCTCATGAATGTGAATTTACTTTATCTCAAGTAAAAATGTTAGTAAACTTGTTCCGAGTACCAAGAGATTTAGTGCCGAGCGAAACGAGGGACCAAATCGAGTGGCGAGAGAAAAGTTAACAGCATACTAGTACATGTTTCACAGGAGAAAAGTTAACAGCATACTAGTACATGTTTCAAAGGAGAAATTAAAACTTTTTTGTGGTCTCTACATGTATTTAATCTTCCATATTTTTTATCCTTTAATCAAGATCATCAGGATTTATCTTAATTGGTGCAATTATGTATTGACTGGGTTTGATAATTAATGCCCTCAAAGGGAGTTTACGTTTAGGTTAATGTCCGAGTACCGCTCCATGGAGTCAAGGCCCCAATGGGGCTCCCGAAGGGGCCGATATCCATTGCTTTTAAGGAATGGAGAGGTACGATGATATTGACCGACTTAAAACCCACCCCAGTTAAATCTAACTATAATTGTAACTCATATTAGGAAATTCTTTCAATAAATTATAAAAAATACTATCAAATAACAGAATTATGTACAATACTAGAATAACGTATCGTCATAATTTTATAAAACATCTATTGTTTATTTTTTTTTCCCGACGTTGTCAATGTCCTCAGTCGCTCAATGGACATCGTTTTTGTCTTTCATTTTAAAGGTCTTGGGTTCGACTGTCATCTGTACCTTTAGGGTGTAATATGAAAAATACTATTTACATTGTGTTAAACCAGGGACAGAGACTAGGGACGTGTACATTAAAAAATATCTTAAACTCAACAGAACATTACTAAGTACTTGTCTGAAACTCTCCATTCCTGAAATACAGTGGACCGCTATTACAATAGAATAACATCACAGCTGGGTTTTAACTGTATTTAACAGCCAAGTAATGGTATACAGTGAGTAGTTTTCAAGAATTGTGAGGATTTTTTTTTTTACACATTCAAAATATCTTCATCTATGTTTCAAAAGTGTCTGTCATGTTTTTCCAAATGGTTTTACATTAAAAAAAATTGAGAACATTTTCGGACATTACAGAATTCCATGCGTTTTCTAGATATCTTTTCTGAAAATGATATTGGAAACAGAGAACATTTGGGTGATCTGTGCGACCAAAAAAAAACCCCAGATCATATATGCTGATAGAGTGATGTAAATCTGCACGTTTCTTTTAGATTTGTTTTAAGGAAGTATGCTACACCAGAGAAATTTGATATGAATGAAAAGTGGAGGATATGTACAACCATATTTTGAAGTTGAAAATCTTCAAATTTACTTTATTTGGCAAAAAATATAGTTTTAGTAGAAGATAGTGTTGAAAAAAAATTATAACCCCTGCTAGACTCGACGTTGCGACCTACAGTTCACCAATCGGTATGCTAACCTACTGAGATACTCGGCTAGGTATTTAAATTAAAAAGGAAAAGTCAAATATTGCTGATATTGATTTTTTCCTCAATGTTTTTAGAGGAAGTCAGCCATTATGACGATGTAAAGTACCTCCTTAAATGACGAGTTAGATTGCTGGCTGTGTCGCTTTGTGAGAGAAGCTGAAACACAAGATGATGAGTACATATCTTATGCTGTTTTCATTAAACGTTAGTGATGGAGCATATCAGAGAGAGAGAGAGAGAGAGAGAGAGAGAGAGAGAGAGAGAGAGAGAGAGAGAGTCTATCAACATGTCTGAACCGGTCCTACTAAACAGAGTACGCTAGAATACTTTAGAGTACGCTGATAAAATTTCATAATTTAATGCAATTTAACTGCTGCTCGTAGGTGTTCTTACTTTACTTTAACCTTACAAATATATATCTGGAATATATTGTGTTTGTTTTCATTAATTTAGAAAACATTTTGAATTACAATTTACCGTTTGATCCCGATCAAATTTAACTACATATTTACACAAAGTACCAGCGCATTACATTTAATTTTCAAAGATTATGCCTTTATCTTATTTTCAAAGTATTAAATCTTTTTTGGTCAACTGAACAATGAATTCCATGAAAATAAATCATTCAGTGGTATTTAGATTTACATAAAAATGAAATGATTACATCTATGAAAATGAGTTCTTTGATGACTGTCGCTGTTGTTTTAAATCAATACTGGATGTGTTTTTTTTAAAGGCCAGCAATTATTCAATTGATTTGAATCAATAATTTGCCAGTGGACAAAGAAACAAAATATAAAATAAATTGATGAATTAAAAAGGGAGGTTTAAAAAGGAATAGAACCCCTCAAAACAACCAAAGGGGGGAGGGGTGACACAAGAAAATAAAAGATAATGAATTCCGAATAACTATCAATCATACGTAAAAATTAATTACTGATGTAATATGTCGCATCACTCAATTCTTTCTCCAAAGAAAATAGTAATAATCGGGATCGTGATGCCATAAATCTTCAATAAATTGAATGTTGTTTTCTTGTCAAAATATCGCTAAAAAAAACAACTGCTTTTGATAAATTTTGCAATATTATTTTAATATGTTGTACGGTGTGACCGTTGAGACGAGCGAAGCCCATTAACATCCTGAAACACGACTTTTATCCGCCTCTTCATTTAACGCGGGAAATATAACGCGTTTGATGTAAACAGTCACAAATTGTGACGTCATATTAGCTGCAATGTTTTTTTTCTTCTTCTCTCGAACCAAGCAAAAACAAAATGTTTGAAGCTATGAGAAAGCTTGTATGGAATTTAAAAACGTTTATGGTACTTTCTAAACAATCTAATTATTTTAATTACGGGTTTGTCAATGAGGTATACCGCAGTGACGGCGACATTTTTTTCGGAAGCATTATGGGTGATACTCATCTTTTTTCGGCTGATGAAGAGCAAATCACGGGACTCATATGTGTAATTATTGGAGCGAGCTCGTCGCGTCGCTGCGCGACGCGAGCTTCGCTCGCTATAATCATGTTTATTTAAGTGGTATACATACAAATAAACAATTAAATTGCATTAAATTATGAAATGTTACCAGCGTACTCTAAAGTACTCTAGCGTACTCTGTTCAGGTATCACACCGGTAATTGTCCAATCAAAATGAATTGTAGTTCCATATATTTAAAGAAATATTTTTTTCCTTGCGCGATTTTTTTCATTTCCTCTTTTTCTTTTCTCTTAATTTTTGTACCCCTGATTAGGAAATTTTGTGTACTTTGTAGAAATAACCAATTGTATACAAAGGAACTATTTGCTGTTGGTAGCTGAGGCTACTTCCTGAGGTGCACTTCGGCTGTTTACACACATGTGGAAAACACGTGGATTTGAGGGTAGTCTTGTTTGCGGGTAATTTATTTTCGAAAATGCCGCGTAGGGTGTTGTTTTTCTGGTGTCGGCAGACGAGATAGGTAACATAGAACGTGTCTGACTGCGTTATTCGTCATCAATTTTGTAAACTGATTTTTCATGATTTTTTTCCCTGTATAGTAATATATAGTGAAAATAATTACCGGTGTGATACCTTCAGTAGGACCCTGTCTGAACTCCTGTTTCTGTTGCGCCCAAGTCATCAACATTTTGTGTGTATGTATTTTTTTTTTTAATATTTAATCTCTTATATCAATTCTGGTAACTGAAACCCCGTATTCAGGAAGCATGACACCCGACCTTGATTGCCACCAATCATTGATAACTATTGGTTTAATGATTGTATACATATAATGACATGGTTACCAGGGCCGTAAATTACATGGAGGTGGAGGAGGCAGCTGCCTCCTCCAACTTTTGAGCCAAAAAAAAATTAAAATTTAAAGTTCATTAGAATTTATGTTGTTTCCAATAACTAAGAACATGATACCTCCCTTAAAAAGCATTCCAAATCTTTCTTTTAGAATGAGTTAGTCAAGTAACATCTTAGAAGGGCCTAGAATCAAGGATTTTGCACTAAACGTGTTCAGTGTGCACAAAATGTGCTCAGCGTCTGGGGGCCTGGGCGACCCCCAGACCCCCGCCTAATTTCCTGCCTCCTCCAAATTGAAGGTTAATTTACGGCCCTGGGTTACCCGACCTTGCTAACTGTAGATCATTCAAACTAAAGTGCAATATAATTTGCCACCATCAATTCCGTACACATCGCTATATCGGAGGTCCCTGCTATTGTTTGATGAGCAGTGGGATATTCAAATCGGAAAAGATGTAATCAAAACAAGAAGTAGTTTGAAGTATTGCATATGTTCTAATTATAAACATTGTAAGGATTATCTAGCAGTTAGATATATGAATAATTTCAAACTTACCGGTTAACAAACCTAATAGAAGTAAAACTCCCAGCATATGATTCATTTTCAATTGCTCTGGGTTTTAAAAAAAGTCCGTGTTGATATTATGTAGGGTTATTTAAATGACGGTAAATTATAATATGCATCACATTATAATTCACCAGATCTACCTTCAGTTCTGATTGTTTATTGAACAAAACACGGCAGGCGAATGACACTTAGCTTGTGTAATCAAGCAGAGGGAACTTGTGAACCGCTTAATAATTTTGTTGTTGCCAATCAATAATACCAAGTATCTCACAAAGAATGACGTATGGATCACATACCAAACAATGCATCTCTGGAAGCCTTCCCGACCCAATTCTTATTTTTGAATCAGCGTTCAATATTTAGTTCCAACAACTAGTACATGCACACTCTGGTTCTTTAAAGAAATTGACACAATGCATATGCATATCAAACGTATTTTGTACCTACATGTACCTCCGAGAGTCGTAATGATCGATAACGAATTTCAAAGTCTGACTTTGTTTTTACATGTAACTAACTTTCAGGGACGTATAGAAATAGCGAAAACACAGGGTAATATGTACATGTATACTCGGCAAAATTATTTATTGTTTACTATACCCTCCATAATATAAACAAACTGATTTTTTATATCTTTTATAATATATACATGCTTTTGGTTAAAAAACCTTTTTGTACGTTTATCAATTGTTCGGATTGTTCCAATATTCAGTGACAAAAAGCAACCTGCGAAATACCAGAGTTCAATAACATTTTTGGATATATGTATGCCAAGACTTGAAGTAGAGAGGTCACTTGCGTGTCACAATTCCTTCCTCGAGAAATGAAAACAATAAAAGAGCAAGCGTTTATTAGACAAGACATGATGAATACATGACATCTGGCAGTGGTATAGAAATCTTTCATGTTTTAACATTTCGATCCTAGTACCTTTGTAATGTAGGATTTCTTCCCGCTTGAAAGTATGTGACTTGGTCCTACAGTAGTCATTTAAGGACCATGAGTTTAATCAATCTTTGATTTCTCTGAAATTTCGCAAGTTTACATGTTGACATAACCGTTTTAGGATAGTCCTCTACACAACCCTTTTCTGTTTTGAATGACATATTTATAAACTAAAATAACAAAAGCCTAGAATTGAAATTCACTTTTCCAATAGTGATTACTACTTTAAAATATGACGCCATAAAGTTTATGATTTTTTTAAATTTAGAAATCATTTAAGTAGATAGCAAGGGTCACGTGTGTCAATCAAAGGTAGATTATTTAGTCTATACATGTAATGGTTAAGATATGTCGATCTTACATATATCAATGCGTGTCAAACACGTGTTGAATTTGGCGATTTTGATTATAGTGATAAATTCGTATGTTAAAAAAATATAATCCAATACTAAATTTTTTGTTAGTTGTGGATACCCTGCATGTCTAACAACATTGTATTGGTCATTTATGTATTTCCAAATTACAGACAAAATGGGGATCAAATTAAAGTATTTTCAAATCTTTCCCGCAAAGTCAGCGACTGCCACGTACATACATGTGTGTATTATGATGTGAGTGGCATACATTGTAGCTGTTTGGTTTTCATATTTGTTTTTTTTTTAAACTTTGTTCTGAGTAAGAGACAGTGTATGTACATGTACCCCTCTCTCTCTCTCTCTCTCTCTCTCTCTCTCTCTCTCTCTCTCTCTCTGACGATTTTTGAGTCTTGTGGCATGATTTTATTTTTAAAATCATAACATCAGTAGTATTCAATAAATCATATTACAAATATATCTGTAGGTGGAATAGTAGTAGTTATTGCTATGAGCAACTCTATGAATATATCAGTTGATACACAGTTATCAACAGGTCGTGTTGTGCAGTTTGAAAGACCGGTGATACTCTTATTTCCACATCTGCATTAAAAGCAAATCGTCAATCCAGCTTTCTCCTATTTCGCTTCAGTACCCGAAGGCCGATGGTACGCCATCTAGACAAAAAAAAAAAAAAAAGATAAGAAAGAAAATGTCATCAAATGTGTGAAGTCAACTGCTTTTACTCAGCATCTAATTTTTTCACCATTGAATGAAGTTTTCTTGAAATATACATGGAGAGTGAAGATAACGATCAGTGATCAACCTCAGTAACCCATAAAGAATACAAAACCAAGAGTAGGACAACAATGAACCCCTATATGGATCAGGCGCCTAGGAGGAGTAAGCGTTTCCTGCTGACCGGTCACACCCGCCGTGAGCCTTGTATCTCGATCACATAAACAGAATAATCCGAAGTCAAAATGAATATGCAAAGAACGGCCCAACAATTGGTATGAAAGACGTCAGACAACATTCGACCCCATGACAGATTGCATTTGCTAATAAGATCATTCTAACGACCATAGAATTTTGCCAAATACTGACGTGAAACAAGTATTTGACTTATTTTGTATTGACTCCTATTGGATGAGTTTCCGGTTCCTCCTTGGTAATGTTTGTTTCCGTTCAATAACAAACCCGACTTCTAAAATCTCAATTCATATTCATCAAGTGTCAATACATCTATTCGTCTTACTTGTCTTTTACCTATTTTACTGATACCAATAAAATAGATTGGAAAACAAATTCTCACAACTTAGTAGTTCCTTGCCTAAGCGATGTGATTAATACATGTGTATTCAAACTAAATACGACATACGGACCAAACCATACAACACTATGAGCATATTTTAATATAATATATAACATGGTATATAGACTGATTTGTGTAAGAATGCTACATATTTTCATTGCAATCATTTTTCATGATCGAAAACGCAACTTTTACAGAAAATAATTTCAACATTATATAAGATTTATAGTAATAGTATTCTGCATTCTTTTATCTCCTTAAAATACGCCCCTGTTTTAGTCACATACTTACTCGGAACTAGATTTGCACGGGGTTGGTAGGTCCTGTTCGTGGAGAAAATGAAGCCCCCGTCGCCGGGACGGACGTTCTTTTGTCGTTTGTTGTATATACTGAGCGACGCACAGATTGTAATCCCAATGATGATCGCAAGGCCGACTACTCCTCCAATAACAATCCCAATAATAGGCCCAATGTCAGGGTCTGTGTCGCTAGAGAGAGAGGGGAAAAAAACAAGAGCGTTTTATGTTAATGTCCAGCAACAGTCCACCTGAGAATCATGCAGCATGGGAAATATGTAACCAACATACAAAGAGCCTACAGATGAGGGTTTTTTAATGTTATTTTAGTAATGCAGGTGGAGATCACAACAATTGTAATAATTTGTTACATACAGTTTGTGCACGATAATAATAAACAGATAATTGTTTGCTAATTGGAAAATACGGAGTCATCAGCCTTTTATGTTATTTCTAAGAGAAAACCATATGAGTGAAAAAATTTCGAGCTAATAAAACCGATCAACCAACCGACCGACCAACCAAACAACCGATCAAACAACCAACTAACCAACCAGTCAACCAGCTAATTAACCCACCAACAAACTTACAGGCCATGATTACTACTTACCACTTGTTTTCACAGTAATAGTTGAAATAGTTCATGCTGTAGTAACAGTATTTGCCTATGCTTTCATGACTGCACTCGGTTTTACCTGCAGAAAACAGAAACATTTACTGTTAATTCCATCCTCCCGACTTTTGTCGACAATGTAAGAGTCCCCAGGTGGCATACAACCCATACAAATATGGAAATATTTGTCGATTGTAAACGTAAGTACCATGAAATAAGTTACAAGGATAGGTAGTACACGAAGCTAACATGTTTGTCCCTCAGTTACCCCCCCCCCCAACATACACACACAGTATGGTCTCTGTTTTTTCACGACGTGTATAGGTACATATGCGAGATTATATTCTCATTAATAATAAACGAAAATGTATATTAAGTTAGTTATATCGTTATTTGTGTGAATTACGTTAAACCCATTAAAATGCAAATGATCAGATTTGCTGAGAATAAAATTCTAATTTTGAAAGCTTGTGCGTTTTCTTCCATGTCTTTAATATTTTCTACGGACATCTATTGTATTTTTTTTATAAGATTGAGAAATATGGTGATTCGATACATCGTACATGATTTTGTTCAAATATTGCATGCCAATGTCTAAAATATTTACATGCACCAGGGCTCATGGATGAAGAATTAGAAGAAAAGCACTTTTCAATAGTTATGGTTCAGTTAAAAACCCATTACATACATATGCATATTGATATCTTACATAACGAGTGAAAATGGACACACATTAATTACTGCCGACGATAGTATGTGCACCTAAATTTATCAATCCTGCTGAGCATTTATGTCAACAATATCATAAGGCGAAGTATATATTTCATCGAACAGAAATTCACTCATTTCAGTATAATGTACGTGTAAACATCTCCATATATGTCGTCAATTCACACGGACAATGTTATCTATCTGCTTTTTTATGCTATAATATATAACCCTTCAGCACTTTTATCTACGATCTATTTTCAAATTTCAATGTTTACAAAATTCGAATAATATTATTAAATTTCATTACTAATGTGAACATAAGGATTTATCTTACCCATAAACAAGGCAATCGTGCATACTCCAAGAAGGAATGACCAAACCGCCATGATCTATTTTCAAACATTCGGCAATGAGTCGTTCATCTTCAAACAATACAGAACTTATAAACCAGAATTATTCAACCTAGTCGACTGAACACTATGAATGTGGACATCAGAAGCGCCTGCCAAACCGATCGATAATCAATCTTGTTCAGGGCGTTTAAATAGACCGCATTATTATACAGTTGTACATGTATATACTGTGCTTCGTTGTATGGATAATCCACGCATGATATGCACTAATTTGTTTCAGTCTAGCGTCAAGATAAAACAAAAACCAACAACGTTTTTCTTTTTTTTAAGGGATAAGAAGCATCAGTTCCCTTACTTCCTCTTACATTTTACATAATATCCAAATGACGATTGGTGATGATCTACAGATTTCAGAATTTTCTTTTTCACCCTAAACGGCAAAAGGGGCGGAACGACAACGAACAAAAATCTTGGCTTTCTTCCATAACTCCCTTTCAAATCAATTTGTTTGTCAAGTTATGGATTTATTCTTTATTACCGTCTTCCTTGGAAGACGGTATACAGAGTTGAAGTGTTTTACAGTCTTCGGACTTTGCACTTCCTCTCTTTTTCAGGGCCGTAAATTACATGGAGGCGGAGGAGGCAGCTGCCTCCTCCAACTTTTGAGCCAAAAAAAATTAAAATTTAAAGTTCATTAGAATTTATGTTGTTTCCAATAACCAAGAACATGATACCTCCCTTAAAAAGCATTCCAAATCTTTCTTTTAGAATGAGTTAGTCAAGTAACATCTTAGAAGGCCCTAGAATCAAGGATTTTGCACGAAACGTGTTCAGTGTGCACAAAACCCCCGCCTAATTTCCTGCCTCCTCCAAATTGAAGGTTAATTTACGGCCCTGCTTTTTTATTGGTAGAAAGTGCATGAAGTGAAAATTTTCAATTATTTCATTGGTTGAAATGCTCAAGGCAAGGGAGATAATTTTCTGGTATTCTAATTTTCGTACGACTTAACAATTTTTCAAGATTTTCAATCTTAAAAAAATCGACAAAACGAACAAAAGAAAAATGCAATTCATGAAATTAACACATTACTTTTTTTTTTACAAAGCATTTCTATGGTTACTTCATTTAAGCAATGTTTTCATTTTTGCATACAAACAGAAAAACGCGCCGTTTTTTTGTTTTGATTGCTTGTGTTTTGGTCTATTCGGTATTCACCATGAAATAATCTACCATTTATTCAAAAACACAGAAAAACGTGACGTCATACACAACAGTACACAAACAGCTGAGCAAACAGTAAATGAATGAATGAACATGAATCCAAAACAGTTTTAATTATACCTTAAGTTAAGAATTACATAAGAATAAATAAGGTTTGACTTCAAAATGAGGATCACTATTTTTTTTAAAGCATGCAAAAGAATAATCCATCCACCTGTTATTACAATTTAGGTAAACGAGTCTAATTTATGTATTTTCAGGGACTTCCAGAAGTATAGTTAATTATGTGTGATTGTTTCATATTTTTTCTTACATATCATAGAGTGACGTTTTTTCATGATTTAAATCAGAGACACAATGGTATTTATGTCTGTGAAGTAACGTCGAATCACAAGAATTTTTATTCAATTTAACTTAGAATTTTGATGAATTCACTCTTGATTTCTGATATGTATTTTATGATATAATTTTTGGCAAATCTATTACAATATTCCCAGGTCTTTATCCTGGTTCATTTCTAAAGCAGTTGTACTGTACAATATGCAAGAATAATTTTCATGCAAATTTGAGCAATTTAAATCTTTTTAACTTTGTTAAAAAAAATATTTTGATATACACACTGAAAATCTCAGTTTCATTTGATATAGAGGCTTTAATCAGTGCTAATACAGGGAACAGTGATTTTGATTTCCAGTACATATACCCTTCATAAATACAAACTTTTACAATGGGAGTCAGGACACAGCTTTGTAGGCATGACAGTGGCGTAGCTTCCATTGAGGCAACCGAGGCAGCTGCCTCGGTAAAAAAAAAACCCCACCTTTTACGTTGTTAAAATGTCGATAGCCCCAGACCCCCTGCCTCGGTAATATTCGAACCCAAGCTACGCCTATGCATGATATCCGTGAGATTATTTATTTTAGCCTAATTCAATAATGAAGACAAGGGACATAATTCAACTTCGCTCTACAGAGTTGCTGCGAAAGACGGCAAACTTTAAAAAAAAAGCTTTACTTGTTATGTTATGAATTGATTATATGAAATACTAACATAAGAGGTCATGTTGCCGTCTCATGCTCATTACCACATCTAAATAGTATACTTTATCGCTACAGTTAGCCAGCGCCTTATCCATGAACATGTACAAAGTACAACTGAAATCGAGATAAAAAAAATGTAATTTCTGGCAATGTAGCTGTGATGTATTCCTTCCAGAGGTAATATTCTTACCTGAGCATTTTATGCCTAAATTTGACCATTTCAAGTAAATACGTCAGTTTCGAGATAAGAGCTCTTCTGTGTAGGAGGTGCATTTAGTGAAACTTTGATTGTGGGACATGAATGCCTAAGTGGGACAGAGTGGACCTACAGTCAGTGAGAAGGACGATAAAATGTATTGAGAGCTCTCTTTAAATATGTAAATCTAGGAAATACAAAATACCATAGAAAGAAATGTTTTACTAAATTGGAAATAAAAACACAATTACATGTATGTCATGTTTGCAAGTGATATCATGGGCATGATACTTACGAGCCACTAAATAATGTGATATGATAAAAATTCCATGTATTTAATTACTCCCTGACAACTTATCACTCACTTAAGATTATATATCATTTGAATTCGGGTGATGAAATTGGGTATTAGAAATTTCCTGAACACATTCACTCATGCAGTGATGGATATCTCTCCCACTTCTGCATGTAAACAAGTTGCTTCACGCCGTACTACAGTGTATGAACGAGCGTTCTCCAAAGGGAAATACGGTAACTTGGATGTATCTCAAAACGGCGTATTATAAAATAACTATTGTGGCTTCTTTGCTAGTTACACCAGTACGACGGAAATTATATCTAAAGGCAAGCATTTGCCTGGGACTGAACCACCCAGCTAGGCAATTAGATTTAAAAGGAATGTACAAGTTTTGATTGTGTTTATATTTTTACTCATGTTTCAAAACGAAGTCAGTCATTATTTAAATCGCAATTGCAAAACCACAACTGCAAATCCGGATCTATATCGGATTCTACGAATTTATGTACAACTTGCGTGAACCAGCGATAGATACATGTAGAACTCTTCATTCATATCAAATACAATCCTGGTACTCTTTGGTTGTAAAACATCTACTATGTGCACAATTCCTTCGTTTGGAATAAAATGTTTATCATCATTTTTCAAAATAATAACAGGACAACATTGTTCACGTTTACTTTATCAAATATATGCATGGGTTTTGATATTAGATGATTAAAAAAAATGTTTGAGGAACAGAATCAAAGCCATGATATAGACAATCATGTTCTGCCATTGAAAGAACAATATGTTTTGTTCATGATAAAGAATATTTCAGAATCCAGCACTCTAACAAGAGAAGGGAATGCATTCGACTTAAAGATACTAATAAACTATATCTTTGCTTCATGGACTATACTTTTTTGAAAGAAAAAGCTATGTACAATGGAACCCCATTTTATTCTGTGACTGGAAAGCAATATAGTTATTTACTAGTAACTACTGAGTAATGGATGTATAATGATATTTGAATCAAACCACACAATAGGTCTTTGTTCGAGAAAATCCACACAGCAGCTTAGATCGCGGGATATATCAAACACAAAAAATGATAATATTTAATTTTGTTGCTGTCAGGATTTAGTGGGGTATGGACCGTTTGTCACAACATCGTTATACGTTGGAGGCAGAGGGACATCCCCTATGTACGAACTCTGACCAGGAAACGTCGTGGATGTTTGGAGAACGGTGTGGGAGAAGTTGCCAGATGGCGCTGTATAGGAGTATCCAGTGGTGAAGGTCTGGGGCTGATTGATGTGACCTTGGTTGAAGGTTACTTGATCTGCAAAGTATTAAAATGGTAAACTTACACTCTGATCTAAATACATCATGTTTCAAAATCACTCACAATTGCGAAATATTATAGATGATTATATCGTTAAGTAATTATTCTGCATTTGTAGGCATAATGCCGTTATTCTTTTGCAAGAATACACAAAATGTCACTCGTATGAACGTGCAGCTGGTGTCATGAAAAAAGTCAGGTGTGAATATTTAACAATTAATAGTATATCGTCTAACTCTATGACTGGTATTCTTCTGTACCGTTTAGTTATTGTCTTCGCTTTCTGACTTACTTGCACTACCTCCGCCTGGATTTATCACGGAGCCACGTTTTGTCGTCTTACAGCATTTGACACAAATAACAGCGATGATAACGGCGATGATTAGAATAGCTACGATGGATCCAACCACGATGGCAGCTATCTTTCCTCCATTCCAGAATACTCTATTATCAATGTAAAATATCATGAAATTAGCTTTAACAAAACAGTTTACAGTATAGGACTGCTTTAGATTGATTTTTAGTCTAACTCATATGTATTATGGCACACGAAGTACAGACCTAGTTATTTTATTTACCTGCAAGTTGTGTTGGAAAGCTGAAGATTACAAACAGTGATCAATCTCATAGCTCCTATAAGCATTACAAAGTAGAGAGTTGGGCAAACACGGACCCATGGGTATACCAGAGATGGGATCAGGTGCCTAGGAGGAATAAGCATCCCCTGTCGACCGGTCAAACCCGCCGTGAGCCCCATGTCTTGATCACGTAAACAGAACTATCCGTAGTCAAAGTTAGTGTGCCAAGAACGGTCGAACAGTCGGTATGAAACATGTCAGACAGCATTTGACCCAATGATAGGTTGTATTGGCAGACTTTAATTCATTGAATATCTATTATCTTTACATTTTTTTTAATCATTTGGGACCCCTGGAAAAGGTGTATTGAAAGTAGGAGACGAATGCATTGATTGGCTGTATCTTTGTTTACAAGTGTATTACGAATGTACCATCGATCATTCGCCATTGATATTTAGACGTACCAAGTTGTAGGTGAAGTACCACAAATTTAGACCAATGTTTCATTAACATACCGACGCCTTCGCTACACGGGAACCCCGGTTTTAAGGCCTTATACGAAAGACCCCTCATGCTCACTTCAAAATGCCAAGCGTTTGTCGATGGATCAATCACTACCTATTTCTAAGTCTTAGGTTTGAGTTGGACATGCCACAAGTGCAACTTGAACTCACAACCTCTTGGTTACGAAGGTAACGCTCTGCCACTGAACCACCGCGACCGGTTAATATGAGTGGGACATTATCAAATGAAACGTAAACCGCAAACAAACAAAAAACAAAAAAATTCGATTTAAAAACGTATACGCAGAACATGATGTTGCGTATCAAATCAGTTGAGAGAGATTAATACTGTACCATATGCAGGTGATAATGGAATATTTTTTACGTAAATATGGAGATTTGAAGATGGAGAAGCTGAAGTCAACCCGTTTGTCATAAAGTTGTGCTATTGGTTTGCCATTAACATTTGTGTTCCAATAAATCTCTAAATATGAAACAGATGTGGATGACTTTGTGGTATTTATTACTTTGAGTTCACTGCGGTATATCGAATCGATATCTGACTGAAAATGAGTATCTGTGATAACTGGAACGTCGTTGATATATCTAAATGTTGAGCTGAAGGCCTCAGCAAAAAAAATTTTTTTTTGTGTAGATGTTTCTGAATAAATTCTGCTTCGTAAGAATATAAAAACAGGTCTAAAGATAAAGAAAGTAACACAGTTCGTGCTTCTGGGAATTCCAACATACTCTATTAGACGTAAATCCTCATACAGTCATATCATATATTTTTCATATTACACTTATGTATTGGTACGCCACATTACCCCTTCTTATACTAGATGTATATGATAATTAGTAAAAACAAACAACCTGCTGCTGAAGAAATACCAAGGGGATTTCCAAAATACTTGATGATAAATGATCTTTCATAACTTCAAAAGTGTTATTCATAAAATGATGTTTTCGTAATATGATAAATTAGATAATGACAGGTGAAGATAACCAACAGTGATCAATCTCATAACTCCTATGTGATGTGATGAATAGACCATGCCATAGTATAGAAAACCCATCTCATTCGATAGGATTCATATGCAATCATAAAACACGCGAGTATCTTTACTATACAAGCATTCCTTTTTTAAAAGAACTATAGATTCAATAGATGGCAGGTCTAGTAGAGTTGAACGTACGTGCAGTCTTCCTCAAGATAATAATAGTTGTAGCAATCATGGTCACAGGATCCAAGACCTGTTAAAGATAGAACATGGTATCATATACATACTGTCTGAGAGTTATTGTGTACATTGCATTTAATGTTTTAAGCAACATATTATCAGACTTATCATTTGTTACAATTCATTATTACATATTTTGATTTCTCTTATAAATTTATAGAGACTAGAGTATCCAGCATTTCACTGCCAGAGAAATGTCAGCAATGTAAATGCCCGGATCCTTCTAAATATATCTCATTTTTATCTGTATGTCTGTCTGTCCCCAAACAATTATGAACAACAATACATCCCGTTTGCAATTAAAAAGGCCGTTAAAACTAAACAAAATCAACCAATAAATTCAAAATGGTAAAAACGTAACCGCAAATGTATCGTGTATTCTTATTTAAAGAAACTCATGAACTCGTTCATCTATTTTGTCGCATTTCCGTTTTTCTATTTGGTGATTGGCTAAAAACTATAACAATAATAATCACACCATTCATTTTTAACAAAATGGGTGTTTGAATTACAAATTACACGTTAGTCTTGTATTTTGGCATTCAAAACCAAAACACGAATAACTCTTAAAACAACTAATTAACAAAGCAATATGGCGTCGCCTATATGAATCACACAATTTTCAGTGAACGTATGTAGAGATTATCTCGAATCATTTGCTGATTTTCTCATTTTTTCCTTTACATACGTGTAGAGCCTTGCTTCGCAGACGGGCCCGAGCTTCGCTCGCTATACCGGTAAACACATACTCAGCTACAAGGATTGATTAATTGATTGGGGTTTTACGCCGTTTTGACAATGTTTCAGCCATTTTAGGGCGGCAGCTACAAGGAAAAGTGTGTTTACTATCCTACAGAATGAGCATGTAGGTCCTCCAGTGTCCAAAGGTCACTGCGCAGGGGTCGCTACCACAAGATATATACGCGAAAAAATATGTTCTGTGTTTAGGATGCATTTTTTCTTCTTCATTTTTCATCCTCCCCTTTTTATGATATCGCCACTTTCTATTGCGTTTTCTCCTTCTTTTGACACCTGCATATCAACCGGAACCTATACCGGTCCAGTTTTGAAGGGTTTGTAAATCCGTCAAAAAATGCTTTATGAAATTCCTCTGCTTGTCATGTATTTAAGGATCTGTAGAATTGGACAGAATTAAAACAGACCTTTAAATTTGTAATTCTGACAACCAATATGATACAACTTCCTCTTTCGAACTATACCAATTATGTTATCCTTCCCTGGGGCCCAGCGCGGGTGGGGGTGGGGTGGGTGGGGTTGTTGTTGTTATTAAATACAATCTCTGATTTTGGCCACGACGCATTTAAATATGCTGTGGATATGAAAATTATATTAGACTTCTCTGTCTCTAGAGAAACGTGTTTAAACTTCAAGTATAAATTTTTTCACGAGTATATAATCTTCTCAAAACATACACATATACATGTAACTGCCTTTGGTGGACACGTTTATCAACTGTCACAAGGTGGCCTATACTAATTCCAAGGTATGTGACGTTATGTATCTGAGCATGGACTATAGGCATCATATAACGCATGCGCATCGATTATTTACATGGAATGAACGTAATAAAATAGTGTAGTCTTGACAGACTGGTTTGCTATAATCATATATGTTAAAAACCTTAATATCCTGATGAAGTAATCCATTATTAAATCTTAAAGTTTACTATATTATTACGGTATCTGTCTGTGTAGAGAAGAAACAATCCACCATCAGATGACATTGATGGAAGATATCGATGTGTTGAATAAATGTTAAATGATCAGGATTCAGACTGTTTGATAATAATGCCATCTCAATTAGGTACCCACTGCTTTCCATTTTCACATAAAAAAAATTTATCCAAAGCAAAATAAAGTAACCATCGTATTGCAATAATCGAAATGAAAATAAAATAAAATGGCTGAAATGTGACCTACTTACTGATTCGATCTAAAAACAACAGGAATGCTGGAAGCAAATAGGTCCAGTGTATGTTATCCATTTCTATTTCTTCTCTGTAAAACTAATCCAATAGTCCTGGA
The DNA here is from genome assembly GCF_947568905.1 of Ostrea edulis. Lineage (NCBI taxonomy): Eukaryota > Metazoa > Mollusca > Bivalvia > Ostreida > Ostreidae > Ostrea > Ostrea edulis. The sequence goes on from NC_079170.1 coordinate 44,172,064, forward strand.
GAAATGTAAAAACTGCCTGTGGACAATCTACGACGTGTATGCGTTTAAAATTATCTATTTTTATATGCACAAAAGAATTTAAATATCCCTAGCTTCCCATATTTCAAATCGTCACAATCGATCCATTTTTTTTAGGCAATTGATTTAACGACGCGATAAAGATATTGCAGGTCTTTTAAAATATTCCATTACAATATATCAAGCAAACAGTAACTATTCTACAAAGTATACATGCAATTGATTTCGGCAGCTTTGGACATGCATCCAATCAATTATTCGAGGTTTCCTAAACGCTCCGGGGTTCGGATACCTGTGGATGCTCATTTCTGTCTCTTTGTTCACAAATTCGACCTTCGTCAAGGACCTTGACTTTTTAAACGTAGATATCCCGTAATTAAAGATTACGGTCAAATATACGGTCCTTGTCAATGTTATTACAATTAAATAAAACCACAGCTCTGAATGCAAAATGAACGTAAACCGTTACAAAACAAATTGTCGCCAATGGTCAAAAATGCAAATCGAAACAGACATTATATAGAGTAAAGCTAGGCGGCGTTATGCATTTAGTAGCACTGTATTAAATCAATTCGAACGAACGACAAAATGGCTCAAGCTTAAGGGAAGTGATAATTCAACCACGACAAATCTTAAAAAAGACAATTTTAAGATTTTAACATATCATTCACTGGAGTAAATGTTTACTTTTCAACATTTAGTCAATAGTGGAGAAAACGAACTTAGACTAAAATCTAAACATTGACAAAGTTTCTGAAAAAAGCCATTCGCTGTCATCTGGGGATTGTTTTGTTCGTTGGCAAAATCTGATAACTCCGTGCTAAAATATTCTGGAATATTAATTAAAATTTCAGATTTTAATTGTTAAGACGACCACAAATGTTTAGTCGTCGTATACAACCTAAAATATTATTTAACATATTTTATAAGTATTTAGTATTGTGTGCTTAGAAAATGGTGCCTGTTATTCATGTGATTACAGAGCGACCTGCACAAGGAACACATTTACTGCAGGCCAAGTCGGTGTCAGAGTTTCCACACTATATAATTATTTGAGAGAAAAAAATCCCCTCATTTAGTTAGAAATCACCACTTAATTAAAAACAATTCCCATGTCAAACCAGGAAATAAATTGGCCAGCATGACCACTAGAAATTAAACTTTTTAAAACTATAAAATGTAATGTGAGATCTAGAAAGAGTGGACAATGGAGGAAGAGACTGTGCTAAGAAGTAGGACAGTTCCCCTTAAATAAACGTATGGTCCGAATTTCGACAAATTTTGTCCATTTTGTAAAACACTGTAAAATCATTGCACGTATGTATCTATGATGCCCTACGACAATACATACATCATTTCACCTGTTTTAACCAGAATTATTTGGTTTTGAATCGTTATGCTTATATTTTATTTAACTCATTCGGCCATTTTCAATGCATATTTAGAAGACGTCACGTATCCAGTTCAGATTTCCAAATCGATGGTCTTATCTGAGTAAAGCTGTGCATTTAGTTACTACAGTCAGTACAGTGCCTAAGTTTAAGATGAACAAAATATCAACGTAATTCCTTGTGTTACGTCCTTTCCAAACAGTAGCGTCCGGGTTGTACATCATGTTGGGATTTCCCTCACGCGCGTGTGTCTATTTATGTACACCTAACAAACTAACAAGCGGTAAGTGTATTTATTAAGGTCCACACTGCTGGTGAAATTGCAAATCTAACACAAGGAACAAGAATGGTCGGATTTTCGGAAATTACCTATGTACGTTTTTTTGGGATACGATAAAAAAAATTGAGTTGGCGGCCATTTTTGGGTCGGTTGCGTTATTGCAAACAAATATATTTTTTTGTTTTGGCCTAAATGACAGAGTTCCAATAGCTACAACGTACCACTCTGTCTTAAAAGACCTAAACAAAATTCTGAAGAAGCATATTCCCAATTTTCATACTAACCCAACAATGACCGAGGTCGTCACGTAATCTGCCATGACTGTCTTTAGACGTCCCGGGAATCTGAAAGACAAAGTGGTGCAAACCAAAGTGGATAATGAAAGGTGAAGGTAATGAACAGTGGTCAATCCCATTACTCCTATAAGCAATACAAAATGGATAGTTGGACAAACACGGATCCCTCGAAACACGAGAGGTGGGATCAGGTGCCTAGGAAGAGTAAGCATCCCCTGTCGACCGGTAAAACCCGCTGTGAGCCTTATATCCTGTATCCTTTGCCCAATGCAAAGTGAAGATAACGAACAGTGATCAATCTCATAACTCCTATAAGCAATACAAAATAGATGGGGCTTTTAAAGCATGTTCGGATGGCAGATGTCTGATGTGCAAACATAACACGAACACAGACAGTTTTAAGAGCCCTGTCATGAACCAATGTTACCGGATTCTTTGGGACACATCCTAGCTGTCGCACGGACAACTGCATCTATATCATAAGCTGTAAGGTATGTGGCCAAAAATACGTAGGTGAAAATGGGGACCTACGTAGAAGGATCAATACCCACCGGTCTACAATTAAAATCTAAAGGGTCAAAGAACCCGTTACCGAGCATTTCAGTCTCGCAGAACACAAATGGGAAGACATGACAGTAGTAGTTATTAACCATAATATTCACTGGACCAATATGAAAATAAGGAAAAAATGTGAATACATAGACTTAAGTCATCCTGTCCCAATGACATGAACAAACCCAATGACTTTAACAGAACGAATGTGGCCTAGCTCCCTCCAGTCGTTACTCGGTGTTGTGTTTGTTTTTCACTTTCTTTCTGTCGTCTACTTTTTGTCACAGTAGCATCTTAGCAGTCAATTTCATAATTTTTGATTTAGTTTTTATTTTTCTTATTTGTTATTATTTATTCATTATCATTTAAGACATCCTTACTTAGTTCCCCTGTTTATTTTCCCCCCTCTGTATTCAATACTCCAATACCAGATTGTAGTGATTTATTATTCTATTCAATCTTTTCATTTCATTTATTTTTATTTTTCATCACACTGGAACACCGGCTATGTAGCTTTACACCTCCAGGTATGAAAAACTCAGTACAAGCCGTCATTAGGTAGCAGGGGACAGTTTCGCACTATAGGACCGGCCAACCTTTTCAAACAAATGGAAATACCCCATATTTGAAGTGATATTACATGTGTAAAAATATATACAATAATTTTAGGATGCATGTCAAATGTAGCTGAGTGCTTAATAAAAATGTTGATATATAACATGTAGGTGTCACCATGATTCATAGCATACAGATGGGTGCAAATACGAAACTAAGACACGGTGTCAGTTGCTAAAGAAATTCCGGTGAAAACATGCAGGGTCCAACAAAAAGTCTGTAGCTGTGAGGGAAGGTGGATGGCCCCATATGAGAGGTAGATTTTTGAGAAGGGTAATTAGGGTTCTTATTTTGTGCACAGTGTCTAAATCCCCATGTTTGGTACTGTGATGATGTGGGGATGGTGCGGATTAGCCCAAATGAGAGAAAATCACAGCAAAAAAGGGGAACCTGCTCAGAACATGTGTTGTGCACCAGCACCAGTATTTATCTATTACATGTAATTTAGGGTAATGATTTATTAACTACACTAATACGAAATACCAGTATTGACATAAAAGGGAAATATGATTTTTCATTAATCTGTCATAATCTGACTTTGATGTATATCCCCTATCCACATTTTTCAGAACCGAATAAACTGTCCCCTGCCACCTTAGAACGATGCAACATACGGCTTGATTGTACTGAATAGTTAACTCGTTCATTGTTTCTCAATTTATCTAGCGTAAGGCTAATTAGTTCAATTTGGTCTTTTGTTGTGTTTATCCATGTGTTTGTACATATAAGTAATTGTAAATAAATTATAACAAAAACTTGTTACAGTTACTTTTATCATCACGATATAAATTAAGAACATCGAAAACATAAGATGAATATCGTATTTGAAAATCCACCAATGTGTAAGATCGTTGGTTTCGGGAGGGAGGTGTCCTTCGTTGAATGAGATGTATTTAAGTAATATGATTACTTATCTTCATAAAATGATAAACATCGGCTTAGTAAAAACTATTGTAAGTATAGCTAACACTGAACACTTACTCAATTTTATGCTGACCATGTTGTAAAATTTCTCGGCTTGCCAGAAAGGGCCTGGTAATGTTCGGCTTCTTGAGTAGACCTCGGCTTCTATTATGTTGGATTGAAGAAACAAACATAAACATTTTATCTATTCAACAAATATCAAAACTTATTCCTTTTGTAAGGTCAAATCCAATCATCGATAAACAATGAATTTATTTCATATCGTATTTTCGTATGTTGTTATTAAAAAAAGAAGAGAAAACTGGCCTACATGTAGATCCTCCAAAGCGGATCATTTCAGCTATTCCTTGGTAGATTATCAAAACTAAAGTATGTTTTTATACCATTGTACGATATTTACGAAGCAAGTAAGATTCTAATATAGCCTACGGACGTCACCTCACATACGAGTTATGCGACAGTATTAAAGACGCCAACTCGTGAGAAAGTGATGCGGAGTTTATTCACAAAATTGGTATATAAGTAAAACTTATACGGTACCAATTGTGATGCACCATATATAAATAAATATATATATATATATATATATATATATATATATATATATATACTAGAGGAAAAAAGAAACCGTGTATTTAATTTATGAAAAAATAATAAAAACAAATAACAATGAACAAATTTTATTTTTTATAATACTGTTAACAAATGTATTCTTTACAATATTTCATAATCCATTAATGTTAATGTCGAATAACGTCAATTTCAGTACACTCGAAAGACACTGGTATTCGAACTTGAATTAACGAAGTTAATAACGCGTGTGACCACCATTTACATTCACACATGCTTGACAACGGCGCCTCATTAATGCCACTAAAGTGATCAGAAATGCTTGAGGGATGTTGTTCCAGATGTTGGTTAAAACCTGGCCTAAGTCAGCCAATGTCATTGGCTGATTTGGTAAACAGCGTATATATACATCGTTCCATTTCATCCCAGACGTGCTCGATTGGCGATAACGCGAGGGAAACAGCTGGCCAAGGTAACATATCGACATTTTGTTGAACAAAAAAGTCCCTGACCACACGTGCAACATGTGGCCTTGCGTTGTCTTGCTGCAGAGTGATGCGATTTTGCTATCTATGTATGAAGGGTATCACATGGCGCTGAATAATTTCGTCTCGATAGCCTACGCCGGTGAGATTTCCATTGACAATTTCTAGAGGGGTCCTTCACGTGCTGTTATTCCACCCCACATCATAACGCTACCTCCACCGAATTGTCGACGTTGCACAACACAAGCGCCCTGGTACCGCTCCCCAACGCGACGATACACTACAACGGCCGCCACTGCTATCCAAATGAAAACTGGATTCATCAGTGAACAGAATATTGACCCAGTCCTGTATTCTGAATCGCAGATGTCGTTTGCACCACGCTACTTTAGCGATACGATGACGTTGAAGCAGTATTGGGCGCAAAGCTGGACGTCTTGGTATGATGTTGTGCTTGCGCAAACGATTGCGCTCAGTTCTTGAACTGCTACGAACAGTCAAACTTGGTGTCTGGAAACGATTTATCAGGTGCACAAGTCTAATGCACAAGTCTAATGTCGAAGCGATGTCACACGAGGACGCCCATAACGTGGATCCCGAGTGTTACCAGATTGTTGAAAACGTCTCCATAATGACTGGATAGTGTTCCGATGAACTTCAAAGTGTCTTGCTACGATATTTTGTGCCATTCCAGCTTGAAGCATCCCAACAGCACGTTTAAGTTGGTTTTCGCTGATTCGTGGCCGAAGGGTATATTTTGTTTAAACTAAAGTGCTTTACTTAACGAATAGTGTCCAAACAAACTTTTTATACTTCTTACTCCAAACAGTGTAGGCCAGTAAAACTCGTGCGTACGGACACTTCAATAAACAACATGTGTTCACTAACCAGTAAAAAGGTTCGTGCATCTGAGTCGGGTACCATCCGATATTGTTAAAAAACATCACCTTTATCGAGTATTTAGATTTTATAAATATAAATAATATTAAAACAAAAATTATACTAAATTTTATAATGTAGTTTCTTTTTTCCGCCAGTATTATACTACTCGTAAATGACACCCCGAGCAAGTGCTGGAAATCACAAATGATGTTGCAGAGAGGAAGACCTTATTCAATGCATGTTGGAATTGTTGTGCACATGAATTGAATGAGCGATATCATTAATTCAATTGAATTTAAGAACAATCTTTCAATAATTGCATGCATTAGTGATATTGTATGTATTCATATCATATACAGTAAATTATACTTAATTATTAGGAAGTCACTTGGAGATCCAAATCAAATGTTCCTCATGTAACATAAATTATACCTTTCTGTATTGAAAATTAGTTAACATTTTTACGAATGCAATAGCAATCCGTCATGGCAAATAGTTGGCCAAAGACAAAATGAACAGCCATTCGTAATTTCAAAATTTGAAACTTGGTGTTGCTAACATGACTCTAATGGTAGTTTTGTTTTCCAGTGTGATAATTTAAGCGATAATATATATATATATATATATATATATATATATATATATATATATATGAAAAGTAGCTAGACGTAGACATTTAACACGGTTACCAAAGTCTAATAACGAAGTCAAATTACCAAAGACAATTCCTATAACAAGACTACTAAAACCTTATCACGACAAAAAAAAAAAATCAAAATATATTCACAACAAATGGATACTACAGTCTAGTTATGCATGGAACATTACAATAACTCACCTGTATTTGTTTTGTTTGACACGGATATCGGTGTTGTTTGAATGGCTGTAAAATAAGATTGATCAGCTGACTTTAAGAGAGAGAGAGAGAGAGAGAGAGAGAGAGAGAGAGAGAGAGAGAGAGAGAGAGAGAGAGAGCAAATGAGATGAAATCAAATTTCTTGAAATAAATCTTAATAAAAACGTATATGTAATAATAATAATTATGATAATAATAATATCATATTTATATAGCACCCTTTTCATACACTATGTAAAAAAAAGTGGTTTACAATGCATATATACCTTGCAACTTAATGTTATACACATAATACCTAGAAAATAAATAAAGCATTAAAAAGCAATGATATAAAAGGCGTTATCACATGTAAACAGTTCATAGCTGTACCTATTCTGATTGTACATATAAAACATGAAAACACAACATACCATAAATATGCTAGATAAGAATAAACATCAGTTTCAGGGTATAGTAAAATAATAATAATGAAATACACACACGCACACACACGCACACACATAATATAAAGTCTCAGTTATTATACATAATTAAAACATTGATTTAACAAAAAATAAAACATCACAAAATGGTACTCGAAAACTAAGATTCACAGTTAAAACAGATAAGATAATCTTAATGCACTGAAACAGCAAACACGAATGACTGAAATGATAGAAACTAGTCCTGGAAAACTTTATGGAAAAAATGTGTTTTCAGTTACTTATGTACCTGTGGCATACGTACTTTTGGTTGAATCTGTAGAACCTGCAAAGACATAAACAAGTGTAATTGTCACATAATACATTTGTATGTTCATTTTTACTTCAGTTTTGTTTAGTCAAATCAAACGTAGCTTTATCCTGCTTGGGACCTCTTTTAAATTGTAAATACCCATGTATTAATCCTCAACCTATTGGAGCTTAAACCGCCAGTCCGTGCTCTCAGTAGGAAACAAGCTGTCCGGCGAAAAGGACGCATTCATCTGAGCACGCTTTCACCAGAATGTTGTGACAGCAATTATAGAATGACTTTATTCTACACACTTTGACTTTGTTGTAAATGTTGCCCGTGTTCAGCTTGTTCTGCGATAAGTTTTATGTAACCATTTTTATATAGTATTTTCTTTGTTTAAAAGGTCCTAAAGCTTCCAAGTATCTTTATTCATACTTTGTGTTTTGTGCTTGTTTCAATACCGGTTTGCTTCTTCATAAAGGTTTTCGCTATATAGTCCTGTTTGTAAAGTTACGGCGTGTAGTACTGGCCATAATTGTTTCACTGTAAGAAACATATTGTGTAACTCATGCATCGCATTGCTAGAGGTTTGTGTATCTTATCATAATATGAAGTGACTTATATATACATAAGAGTGTATGGTGTATAAATACATGGATAATGTAAAGTAAGGTTTTAACCTGAAAACCTGTGTGTATGTGTAAGTTTATATAATATGACTTTATTGTAGTAGGTGCTACCTTGTAGTGTGTACCAAGTACACGTTTACCAACTACAACATTATAGAAACGAATCTTTTTGGGGAGCGTCTACATGTGTGTTGTGTCCACGTAAGACAGCAGTTATCAGCATAGTGGATATGTGTACAAGTCAGACGCCATTTAAGGAACTTTTACACTCAACGCCATAAACCGGGACCAGAAACTGTTAAATTTTAGTTGTATACCAAATAAATATGTAAATTGTTTCTGTATCATTTATCACATTCCAGCACGGTTATCCGTGACAGTAATACTTTTTCCTTGAAGAGAGAGTCACTGCATTGTATATATTATATTAGTCGTAGATGACACCCCGCGCAAGTGCTGGAAATCACAAATGATATTGCAGAGAGAAAGACTTATTTAATGTGTGTCTGAATTGTTGTACACATGAATTGAATGAACGATATCTTTAATTCAAATGAATTTAAGAATAATCTTTGAATAATTGGGTGCATTAGTTCTGTTTTATTTATTGATAACACATACTCTAAATAAAACCATTATTAGGAAGTCACACCGAACTCCAAATTAAATGTTTCTCATGTAACATAAATGGTATCTCCCAAAATTGAAAATTAGATAATGTTTTACGAATGTAACTACAATCCGTTATAGCGAATAGTTTGCAAAGAACAAAATGAACGGTCATTAGTAATTTCGAAATTTGAAACTCTGTATTGCTAACGTGCTTCTTATGGTAGTTTTTGTCCAGTGCGACAATTGAATGGCAAAATTATGAATTCACGTCGTTTCCTCTGATCAAGCACTGCAATCATACACTGTATGAATAACTAAAAAAAAAACCCCAAAACTGTTATACATTGTAAACAGTAAACTGATTTTTTGAGCATTGGTAGGTAGTTATCTATTTTTGGTAAAATATTTTAAATTTAAAGTGATAAGACACAAACTGTTTTACCTGTGACATGTGGACCTGTGGTTGGATCTGTAGAACCTGCAAAAACGTAAACAAGTGTAACTGTCACATTAAGATTTTTGTATGTTCATTTTTACTTCAGTTTTGTTTAGTCAAATCAAACGTAGCTTTATCCTGCTTGGGACCTCTTTTAAATTGTAAATACCCCTGTACATGTGTTAAACCTTAATGTATTGGATCTTAAGGTATTCAATGTATAATGACCATATTTCATATCTAATAAATGGATGGTGAAATTTTTGTAATCATGGTATCATTTTGAAGGGTTCATCAAATAAAAATAATCCACCATAGGAATATTCAAAATTTTGTTTACTGCTTGATTTATTTCACCTAGAATTTAACATTGAAGTATATGGGAAAAGCATGTTTTATTACAATATTTTAAAAACAAATTATATTTTCATACAAATCTCTTGGTAGAGAGTTACAAACACTTTCTCGTAGTGAAAATATGAAATAAAATTAATCATTGACCACACTCATTTTTAGAAAATTGGATTTTTCTTATTTTTACAAAAGCCAGACAACTCTTCCAAAAATCTTAAGTGCAAAAAGGCCAGCTTCTAATCATTTACCAGTCATGTGAATTTCATCTGCTTCACTTTCATCATTATTTAACAATAAACATTTATGTTGATCTAAATTCTTCAAAATTGTTCATTATCCTTTCATTATACATGGAATACTTTAAACCGCGAGTCCGTGCTCTCAGTAGGAACCAAGCTGTCCAGCGAAAAGGAAGCATTCATCTGAGCATGCTTTCACCAGAATGTTGTGACAGCAATTATAGAATAACTTTATTCTATACACGTTGACTTTGTTGTAAATGTTCAGCTTGTTCTGTGGTGAGTTTTATGTAACCATTTTTATATAGTATTTTCTTTGTCTAAAAGGTTCTAAAGCTTCCAAGTATCTTTATTCATACTTTGTGTTTTGTGCTTGTTTCAATACCGGTTTGCTTCTTCATAAAGGTTTTCGCTATATAGTCCTGTTTGTAAAGTTACGGCGTGTAGTACTGGCCATAATTGTTTCACTGTAAGAAACATATTGTGTAACTCATGCATAGTATTGCTAGAGGTTTGTGTATCTTATCATAATATGAAGTGACTTATATATACATAAGAGTGTATGGTGTATAAATCCATGGATAATGTAAAATAAGGTTTTAATCTGAAAACCTGTGTGTATGTGTAAGTTTATATAATATGATTTTATTGTAGTAGGTGCTACCTTGTAGTGTGTACCAAGTACACGTTTACCAAGTACAACATTTTAGAAACGAATCTTTTTGGGGAGCATCTACATGTGTGTTGTGTCCACGTAAGACAGCAGTTATCAGAATAGTGGATATGTGTATAACTCAGACGCCATTTAAGGAACTTTTACACTCAACGCCATAAACCGGGACCAGAAACTGTTAAATTTTAGTTGTATACCAAATAAATATGTAAATTGTTTCTGTATCATTTATCACATTCCAACATGGTTATCCGTTTCAGTGATACGTTTCCTTGAAGAGAGAGTCACTGCATTGCATATATTATATTACTCGTAGATGACACCCCGCGCAAGTGCTGGAAATCACAAATGATATTGCAGAGAGGAAGACCTTATTTAATGCGTGTTTGAATTGTTGTACACATGAATTAAATGAACGATATATTTAATTCAAATGAATTTAAGAACAATCTTTGAATAATTGGGTGCATTAGGTATGTTTTATTTATTGATGATACATACTCTAAATAAAACCATTATTAGGAAGTCACACCGAACTCCAAATTAAATGTTTCTCATGTAACATAAATGGTATCTCCCAAAATTGAAAATTAGATAATGTTTTACGAATGTAACTACAATCCGTTATAGCGAATAGTTTGCAAAGAACAAAATGAACGGTCATTAGTAATTTCGAAATTTGAAACTCAATATTGCTAACGTGCGTCTAATGGTAGTTTTTGTCCAGTGCGACAATTGAATGGCAAAATTATGAATTCACGTCGTTTCCTCTGATCAACACTGCAATCGAAATCATAAGACACTCTATGAATAACAAACAGAAAAAAACTGTTATACATTGTAAACAGCAAACTGATTTTTTTAACTGTGGTAGGTAGTTATCTAAATTTGGTAAAATGTTTTAACTTTAAAGTGATAAGACACCAACTTCCTAGAATAGCCCGGGCATTCGATATTTGACATATTGGACATTTTTCGACTAATTGCTTACTTTCTAGATCTCTGTATTGCAAACCTTGTTCAACCAAATCAAAAACTTTTAATGTTTATCCATGTGTTTGTACATATCAGTAAATGTTGATAAATTATTGCAAAAAGTCGTTACACTGACTGCTATGATAACGGAAAAATATTATGAACATCGAAAATATCAGATGAATATAGTTTTTTGTTTCAGATCGTTGGCCTCGGGAGAAGGACGTACTTCGTTGAATGAGAGGTATATCATATCATTATAAATCTCCATAACATTATGAATAGAGACCTAGTCAAAACCACTATAAGTATTATAACTAATACCGAACACCTACACAATTTTCCATGAGTGAAAAATTCTCGAGTGGGACGTTAAACAATCAAATCACTGTGTATACCAATCACAACTTTCAGCTTTGGTGTCTATAGTGATGTTGCCTCGCTCTTGGCGCTTCGTTCCGGAAATTTCTCTAAGGCTGGTTCAAAACTAAGATCACGGACTGACGGAACGAATAGGCTCCATTTACCTGATCAAGATATAGGGCCCACAGCGGGTGAGACCGGTCAACAGGGGCATACATACTGCTCCTAGACACCTGATCCCGCATTTTGTATATCCAAGGGTTCCTGTTTGCCTATCTATTTTGTATTGCGTATAAAAGTTATGAAATTGATCACTGTTCGTTATCGTCACCTTGCATTTACTCAACAATTATCAAAATTTATTTCTTGTGTAAGATCAAAAGTAAGCGTCAGTGAACAACGGATTTACTTCATATTGTATTATCGAAAGTTGTCAGTTAAAAACTGGCTGATATCAGTCAAAGATACAGGGCTCACGGCGGGTGTAACCGGTCGACAGGGGATGCTTGCTCCTCTTAGGCACCTGATCCCACCCCTGGTATATCCAAGGATTCGTATCTGCCCAACTATCTTTTTGCATTGCATATGGGATTAATGAGATTGATAACTGTTCGTTATATTCACCTTTCCTCCGCCAACGCGTCTCCCCATCGCACTTTCATTTTTGCTATTTAAGTGTAGTTTATTTAAAAAAAGTAGATTTTTAATCAATTTTATGATATCTTCTAATGAAGTAAGATATTATTATAGGTTATGAAATTCACCTCGCATATGAAATGATATTAAAGAAGCAAACAGCAGCTCTGTAGCAAGTGTTTGGAGTTTATTGTCAACATTATTAATTTATATGTATAGATATACATACGTTCTCAATTTTGAAGTAGATATCAACGGCAAACTAATAACTCAACTTTATGACAAACGGGCTGATTTCAGCTTCTCCATCATCAACCTTCCATATTTATTAAGCAATATTCCATTATCACCTGCATATGGAGTTTATATCTCTCAACTGATTCGATACACAAGAGCTTGTTCTGCGTATGGTCAGTTTTTAAACCGAGGCAATCTACTAGCAAATTGATAGTACAGGGGTTTCACTAGTCTCGTTTCAAGTAAGCATTTCGCAAATTCTATGGTCATTATAACAATCTAGTTTGCAACTACAATATATCCTTGGGGCAAATGCTGTCTAGAGTATTTCATACCGATTGTTAGACCGTTTGTGGTACACTGATTTTGACAACGGATAACTCTATTTACCTGATGACGAAATAGGGTTCACGGTGGGTGTGGTCAGTCAACAAGGGATGCTTACTCCTCCTACGCACCGGACCCCACATATTTGCCCAGCTATCTATGTGGCATTGCTTATGGGCTTTATGAGATTGATCACTGTTCGTTATCTTCACCTTGAATTCGTGAGAAGCATATATAGGAGCTCGGTAGAACCTTTTCTCGATATCTAAGAATCACTTACAAATTTAGCAGGAGATACAAGGAACTACCTTTCCACTTGGATCGAATTATTTTACATCACCAGCTCCCACCTACGATGTGTCAGATATACGATATATAAAAGCGTTTTGTTTGCATCAATCTGTAATTCCTATCAAATTACCATTACTGTAGTTGCGGTTTACATAGAAGCTTTGCGTATGCTGTCCACCACAATACTGATCTTGGTTTCCTCCGCATTTATAAGAACAACTCCCATCTAGCTCTCTATTTTCGGGTGTAAGATCTCCACAATAGCACGACCTCCCTTGCTAAAATCAAAATCACATATCTTAGAAAAAACTACTTTAGCATATCAAACTTCGATGACATGTCACGGAAAGCACGACGATGAATGAAACTAAGTGATAAGTTGGTTGATTTCTCCAAAACACAGAAAAGGTTTACTTATAGATGGTATTTGAAATATAACCATTGCTTTAAATTATGGCAAAACCTATACACCATGATACATGCAATTGAAAATATTTGATATTTGCTAAATATGCTGGATATGTATCAAATCAAAGAATTGAGTATACTGATTGTGAAAAACATTGAAAAGACAGCTGTACAACTCTTTCTAGAGAACTACCTGTAATCCATAATATTTATCATTCCGCTCTTCACAAAACGTTCTACACAGTTCCACAGTCATTGCATTGTCGTGTAAGGATTTACCGTTGAACCGTGATCGGAAACAACCTAGGTAACCTGGTAACGAAAGAAAAAGTCGGAGGTGTATGGAAAGGACTGCTTGTAAGTAATAAAGGATATTTACCGATAGCGGGCATTTGAAATATAACCATCGCTTTCCTTTGTGGAAAACAGTGTAATTGACCATGATACATATAGGTGAAACTAGTTGATTTTCTGCGGAATGAAAAGTGAGGATAAGTAACAGTGGTCAATATCTTAACTACTACAAGTATTACAAAATAAAAAAAAGTTTGATCAACACTTTTCTCTTTTTATTTGCTCAACCTAGTATTGTACCTTACTTTTGTAAAGTGTTTTGTTTTTGTTTAGGAATTTAGTACAAGTACTGTGAATCCTGTTGATGCATCCCATTAATTCGATAAGCAAGGGCTTGTTCTGCGTATAGTCGGTTTTTAAAAATCGAAGCAGGCTACTGACAAACAAGTTGATGGTGCAGGGGTTCCGACAGTCTCGTTTAAAATCAGCATTTCGCAAACTTTATGGTCGTTATAATGATCTAGTTTGCCAATACAACCTAGCATTTGGGTCAAATGGTGTTTAACTTGTTTCATGCCGATTGTTTGGTCGTTGTTGGTACACTGATTTTGGCTAGGTTTACCTGATCAAGATATAGAACTCACGGCTTGTGTGAGCAGTCGACAGGAGATGATTACTCCTCTTAGGCACCTGATCCCACTTCTTCTATATCTAGAAGTCCGTGTTTGCCCAACTCCGTGTTTTCTATTTCTTATAGGGGTTATGAGATTGATCATTGTTCGTTATCTTCGCCTTTCATGTATTTATGTAGAATGTGTAGCCTTGAACCAATGGAGGTTTTTAAATTAGTACCCTTTTCATAATAAGAATTCTTATGAAAACCAATCATCCCGTCTCCTCCACAAAAATCCTTCTCGTACCCACTACATTTGATTCGACAGTCTTCGTCTGACTTATTGACGCTCGGCAGCGGTGAATTTCTACAGACACATTCAATGCCTGCCTAAAATGAAAAAAAAAATTCAATTTCCATGTTCGTATATGGATTTATCTACAAACATATATGATTTATTTGTGATTACAGACCAGCTCTGTTGAGTTGATTTAGTACTGAAAGTAATTGATTTAGGAAACGATGAGGTAAGCAGTCGGGAAAAAAACCCAACAATATGAAAGATGCTTATGTAGGGTGATTAATGAATAGAAAAACGAAAATGAAATATTTGAGTTTTTCAAAGGTGACCAATCGGAATTCAAACATATTAAAGAAAATTAGGATTACTAGTAGTCCATAGAATGGGACATCTTCCTTCTGACAAAATTCTTTACATTTTTCCACAGTCATGGATGTCGATGAAGTGTTTTTCACATTGAACATTGAATCAGCCTCGTCATTGAAGCACCCAAGATATCCTTTTGAAATAAAGAAGTTTAAACGCATACTAGAATTATACAAGAACATGATGCATGGTTAGAAACTTTAATAATTACATACTAGATTGAAAAATGAGACAAAACCTCTAATTAAATCGACCTTCTTCTTTAATGAATAACTTTGAATATAGGAAAATGTAAACTCAAATGAATATTGAACAAGGTGTCGTTTCACTTTCAGTGTCCAAATATTTTTGAATTCTTCAATAAAACACATATAGGTTATCGAAAGTAACAATTTATCAATCTTATGTTCTAACAGTTTTACGTCCCTTTGATACGTTATTCCTACAAATCCATCTCAAGATAGAAAAGGTGTCTGCCAAAATGAAATACATGTGACATTTTACTTTACATGTGATATTTGAACTAGAGTTCTGGAAAACAATTTTTGAGCAACCGCATTGAAAGTGTCTTTTACTTTGTTTCTCCTTTTGTCGGTATGTTTTGTTTAGTATGAAACTCGGTGTCAATTCGTCGGCTCCAAAATGAAACATATAATTGGAATACCACGAAAGGATATAAACATCATAAATAAGGAGGTAAGTTTATGGGGAAATCAAGATTGATGGAAAGAATTTACTTTCAATTTTATTTTTTTATGTACCACTAGCACCAACCATGGATAAAACTGGTTGAATTTCGCAGCTCAATTAGTCTACATACACTGCTGTCGGTTCCCATGGTAACGAATAGTAGGATTTTGGTAGTGACATTAAAATTATGTAATATAGTGCAAGTAAAGTTAATACTGTAAAAATCAACCAACTATGCGACATCGAATGTCTAAACCGTATCTGATTTCTTTGATTTTTTACATAGAATTGATCTTAACATCTGCAATAAAAGAAATATTTCTTGGGATTTGATCAGACGAAAGACATACGATATATAAAAGCGTTTTGTTTGCATCAATCTGTAATTCCTATCAAATTACCATTACTGTAGTTGCGGTTTACATAGAAGCTTTGCGTATGCTGTCCACCACAATACTGATCTTGGTTTCCTCCGCATTTATAAGAACAACTCCCATCTAGCTCTCTATTTTCGGGTGTACGATCTCCACAATAGCACCACCTCCCTTGCTAAAATCAAAATCACATATCTTAGAAAAAACTACTTTAGCATATCAAACTTCGATGACATGTCACGGAAAGCACGACGATGAATGAAACTAAGTGATAAGTTGGTTGATTTCTCCAAAACACAGAAAAGGTTTACTTATAGATGGTATTTGAAATATAACCATTGCTTTAAATTATGGCAAAACCTATACACCATGATACATGCAATTGAAAATATTTGATATTTGCTAAATATGCTGGATATGTATCAAATCAAAGAATTGAGTATACTGATTGTGAAAAACATTGAAAAGACAGCTGTACAACTCTTTCTAGAGAACTACCTGTAATCCATAATATTTATCATTCCGCTCTTCACAAAACGTTCTACACAGTTCCACAGTCATTGCATTGTCGTGTAAGGATTTACCGTTGAACCGTGATCGGAAACAACCTAGGTAACCTGGTAACGAAAGAAAAAGTCGGAGGTGTATGGAAAGGACTGCTTGTAAGTAATAAAGGATATTTACCGATAGCGGGCATTTGAAATATAACCATCGCTTTCCTTTGTGGAAAACAGTGTAATTGACCATGGTACATATAGGTGAAACTAGTTGATTTTCTGCGGAATGAAAAGTGAGGATAATTAACAGTGGTCAATATCTTAACTACTACAAGTATTACAAAATAAAAAAAAAGTTTGATCAACACTTTTCTCTTTTTATTTGCTCAACCTAGTATTGTACCTTACTTTTGTAAAGTGTTTTGTTTTTGTTTAGGAATTTAGTACAAGTACTGTGAATCCTATTGATGCATCCCATTAATTCGATAAGCAAGGGCTTGTTCTGCGTATGGTCGGTTTTTAAAAATCGAAGCAGGCTACTGACAAACAAGTTGATGGTGCAGGGGTTCCGACAGTCTCGTTTAAAATCAGCATTTCGCAAACTTTATGGTCGTTATAATGATCTAGTTTGCCAATACAACCTAGCATTTGGGTTAAATGGTGTTTAACTTGTTTCATGCCGATTGTTTGGTCGTTGTTGGTACACTGATTTTGGCTAGGTTTACCTGATCAAGATATAGAACTCACGGCTTGTGTGAGCAGTCGACAGGAGATGATTACTCCTCTTAGGCACCTGATCCCACTTCTTCTATATCTAGAAGTCCATGTTTGCCCAACTCCGTGTTTTCTATTTCTTATAGGGGTTATGAGATTGATCATTGTTCGTTATCTTCGCCTTTCATGTATTTATGTAGAATGTGTAGCCTTGAACCAATGGAGGTTTTTAAATTAGTACCCTTTTCATAATAAGAATTCTTATGAAAACCAATCATCCCGTCTCCTCCACAAAAATCCTTCTCGTACCCACTACATTTGATTCGACAGTCTTCGTCTGACTTATTGACGCTCGGCAGCGGTGAATTTCTACAGACACATTCAATGCCTGCCTAAAATGAAAAAAAAAATTCAGTTTCCATGTTCGTATATGGATTTATCTACAAACATATATGATTTATTTGTGATTACAGACCAGCTCTGTTGAGTTGATTTAGTACTGAAAGTAATTGATTTAGGAAACGATGAAGTAAGCAGTCGGGAAAAAAAAAACCCAACAATATGAAAGATGCTTATGTAGGGTGATTAATGAATAGAAAAACGAAAATGAAATATTTGAGTCTTTCAAAGGTGACCAATCGGAATTCAAACATATTAAAGAAAATTAGGATTACTAGTAGTCCATAGAATGGGACATCTTCCTTCTGACAAAATTCTTTACATTTTTCCACAGTCATGGATGTCGATGAAGTGTTTTTCACATTGAACATTGAATCAGCCTCGTCATTGAAGCACCCAAGATATCCTTTTGAAATAAAGAAGTTTAAACGCATACTAGAATTATACAAGAACATGATGCATGGTTAGAAACTTTAATAATTACATACTAGATTGAAAAATGAGACAAAACCTCTAATTAAACCGACCTTCCTCTTTAATGAATAACTTTGAATATAGGAAAATGTAAACTCAAATGAATATTGAACAAGGTGTCGTTTCACTTTCAGTGTCCAAATATTTTTGAATTCTTCAATAAAACACATATAGGTTATCGAAAGTAACAATTTATCAGTCTTATGTTCTAACAGTTTTACGTCCCTTCGATACGTTATTCCTACAAATCCATCTCAAGATAGAAAAGGTGTCTGCCAAAATGAAATACATGTGACATTTTACTTTACATGTGATATTTGAACTAGAGTTCTGGAAAACAATTTTTGAGCAACCGCATTGAAAGTGTCTTTTACTTTGTTTCTCCTTTTGTCGGTATGTTTTGTTTAGTATGAAACTCGGTGTCAATTCGTCAGCTCCAAAATGAAACATATAATTGGAATACCACGAAAGGATATAAACATCATAAATAAGGAGGTAAGTTTATGGGGAAATCAAGATTGATGGAAAGAATTTACTTTCAATTTTATTTTTTTATGTACCACTAGCACCAACCATGGATAAAACTGGTTGAATTTCGCAGCTCAATTAGTCTACATACGCTGCTGTCGGTTCCCATGGTAACGAATAGTAGGATTTTGGTAGTGACATTAAAATTATGTAATATAGTGCAAGTAAAGTTAATACTGTAAAAATCAACCAACTATGCGACATCGAATGTCTAAACCGTATCTGATTTCTTTGATTTTTTACATAGAATTGATCTTAACATCTGCAATAAAAGAAATATTTCTTGGGATTTGATCAGACGAAAGACATACGATATATAAAAGCGTTTTGTTTGCATCAATCTGTAATTCCTATCAAATTACCATTACTGTAGTTGCGGTTTACATAGAAGCTTTGCGTATGCTGTCCACCACAATACTGATCTTGGTTTCCTCCGCATTTATAAGAACAACTCCCATCTAGCTCTCTATTTTCGGGTGTACGATCTCCACAATAGCACCACCTCCCTTGCTAAAATCAAAATCACATATCTTAGAAAAAACTACTTTAGCATATCAAACTTCGATGACATGTCACGGAAAGCACGACGATGAATGAAACTAAGTGATAAGTTGGTTGATTTCTCCAAAACACAGAAAAGGTTTACTTATAGATGTCATTTGAAATATAACCATTGCTTTAAATTATGGCAAAACCTATACACCATGATACATGCAATTGAAAATATTTGATATTTGCTAAATATGCTGGGTATGTATCAAATCAAAGAATTGAGTATACTGATTGTGAAAAACATTGAAAAGACAGCTGTACAACTCTTTCTAGAGAACTACCTGTAATCCATAATATTTATCATTCCGCTCTTCACAAAACGTTCTACACAGTTCCACAGTCATTGCATTGCCGTGTAAGGATTTACCGTTGAACCGTGATCGGAAACAACCTAGGTAACCTGGTAACGAAAGAAAAAGTCGGAGGTGTATGGAAAGGACTGCTTGTAAGTAATAAAGGATATTTACCGATAGCGGGCATTTGAAATATAACCATCGCTTTCCTTTGTGGAAAACAGTGTAATTGACCATGATACATATAGGTGAAACTAGTTGATTTTCTGCGGAATGAAAAGTGAGGATAATTAACAGTGGTCAATATCTTAACTACTACAAGTATTACAAAATAAAAAAAAAGTTTGATCAACACTTTTCTCTTTTTATTTGCTCAACCTAGTATTGTACCTTACTTTTGTAAAGTGTTTTGTTTTTGTTTAGGAATTTAGTACAAGTACTGTGAATCCTATTGATGCATCCCATTAATTCGATAAGCAAGGGCTTGTTCTGCGTATGGTCGGTTTTTAAAAATCGAAGCAGGCTACTGACAAACAAGTTGATGGTGCAGGGGTTCCGACAGTCTCGTTTAAAATCAGCATTTCGCAAACTTTATGGTCGTTATAATGATCTAGTTTGCCAATACAACCTAGCATTTGGGTTAAATGGTGTTTAACTTGTTTCATGCCGATTGTTTGGTCGTTGTTGGTACACTGATTTTGGCTAGGTTTACCTGATCAAGATATAGAACTCACGGCTTGTGTGAGCAGTCGACAGGAGATGATTACTCCTCTTAGGCACCTGATCCCACTTCTTCTATATCTAGAAGTCTGTGTTTGCCCAACTCCGTGTTTTCTATTTCTTATAGGGGTTATGAGATTGATCATTGTTCGTTATCTTCGCCTTTCATGTATTTATGTAGAATGTGTAGCCTTGAACCAATGGAGGTTTTTAAATTAGTACCCTTTTCATAATAAGAATTCTTATGAAAACCAATCATCCCGTCTCCTCCACAAAAATCCTTCTCGTACCCACTACATTTGATTCGACAGTCTTCGTCTGACTTATTGACGCTCGGCAGCGGTGAATTTCTACAGACACATTCAATGCCTGCCTAAAATGAAAAAAAAAAATTCAGTTTCCATGTTCGTATATGGATTTATCTACAAACATATATGATTTATTTGTGATTACAGACCAGCTCTGTTGAGTTGATTTAGTACTGAAAGTAATTGATTTAGGAAACGATGAAGTAAGCAGTCGGGAAAAAAACCCCAACAATATGAAAGATGCTTATGTAGGGTGATTAATGAATAGAAAAACGAAAATGAAATATTTGAGTCTTTCAAAGGTGACCAATCGGAATTCAAACATATTAAAGAAAATTAGGATTACTAGTAGTCCATAGAATGGGACATCTTCCTTCTGACAAAATTCTTTACATATTTCCACAGTCATGGATGTCGATGAAGTGTTTTTCACATTGAACATTGAATCAGCCTCGTCATTGAAGCACCCAAGATATCCTTTTGAAATAAAGAAGTTTAAACGCATACTAGAATTATACAAGAACATGATGCATGGTTAGAAACTTTAATAATTACATACTAGATTGAAAAATGAGACAAAACCTCTAATTAAACCGACCTTCCTCTTTAATGAATAACTTTGAATATAGGAAAATGTAAACTCAAATGAATATTGAACAAGGTGTCGTTTCACTTTCAGTGTCCAAATATTTTTGAATTCTTCAATAAAACACATATAGGTTATCGAAAGTAACAATTTATCAGTCTTATGTTCTAACAGTTTTACGTCCCTTTGATACGTTATTCCTACAAATCCATCTCAAGATAGAAAAGGTGTCTGCCAAAATGAAATACATGTGACATTTTACTTTACATGTGATATTTGAACTAGAGTTCTGGAAAACAATTTTTGAGCAACCGCATTGAAAGTGTCTTTTACTTTGTTTCTCCTTTTGTCGGTATGTTTTGTTTAGTATGAAACTCGGTGTCAATTCGTCGGCTCCAAAATGAAACATATAATTGGAATACCACGAAAGGATATAAACATCATAAATAAGGAGGTAAGTTTATGGGGAAATCAAGATTGATGGAAAGAATTTACTTTCAATTTTATTTTTTTATGTACCACTAGCACCAACCATGGATAAAACTGGTTGAATTTCGCAGCTCAATTAGTCTACATACACTGCTGTCGGTTCCCATGGTAACGAATAGTAGGATTTTGGTAGTGACATTAAAATTATGTAATATAGTGCAAGTAAAGTTAATACTGTAAAAATCAACCAACTATGCGACATCGAATGTCTAAACCGTATCTGATTTCTTTGATTTTTTACATAGAATTGATCTTAACATCTGCAATAAAAGAAATATTTCTTGGGATTTGATCAGACGAAAGACATACGATATATAAAAGCGTTTTGTTTGCATCAATCTGTAATTCCTATCAAATTACCATTACTGTAGTTGCGGTTTACATAGAAGCTTTGCGTATGCTGTCCACCACAATACTGATCTTGGTTTCCTCCGCATTTATAAGAACAACTCCCATCTAGCTCTCTATTTTCGGGTGTACGATCTCCACAATAGCACCACCTCCCTTGCTAAAATCAAAATCACATATCTTAGAAAAAACTACTTTAGCATATCAAACTTCGATGACATGTCACGGAAAGCACGACGATGAATGAAACTAAGTGATAAGTTGGTTGATTTCTCCAAAACACAGAAAAGGTTTACTTATAGATGTCATTTGAAATATAACCATTGCTTTAAATTATGGCAAAACCTATACACCATGATACATGCACTTGAAAATATTTGATATTTGCTAAATATGCTGGGTATGTATCAAATCAAAGAATTGAGTATACTGATTGTGAAAAACATTGAAAAGACAGCTGTACAACTCTTTCTAGAGAACTACCTGTAATCCATAATATTTATCATTCCGCTCTTCACAAAACGTTCTACACAGTTCCACAGTCATTGCATTGCCGTGTAAGGATTTACCGTTGAACCGTGATCGGAAACAACCTAGGTAACCTGGTAACGAAAGAAAAAGTCGGAGGTGTATGGAAAGGACTGCTTGTAAGTAATAAAGGATATTTACCGATAGCGGGCATTTGAAATATAACCATCGCTTTCCTTTGTGGAAAACAGTGTAATTGACCATGATACATATAGGTGGAACTAGTTGATTTTCTGCGGAATGAAAAGTGAGGATAATTAACAGTGGTCAATATCTTAACTACTACAAGTATTACAAAATAAAAAAAAGTTTGATCAACACTTTTCTCTTTTTATTTGCTCAACCTAGTATTGTACCTTACTTTTGTAAAGTGTTTTGTTTTTGTTTAGGAATTTAGTACAAGTACTGTGAATCCTATTGATGCATCCCATTAATTCGATAAGCAAGGGCTTGTTCTGCGTATGGTCAGTTTTTAAAAATCGAAGCAGGCTACTGACAAACAAGTTGATGGTGCAGGGGTTCCGACAGTCTCGTTTAAAATCAGCATTTCGCAAACTTTATGGTCGTTATAATGATCTAGTTTGCCAATACAACCTAGCATTTGGGTTAAATGGTGTTTAACTTGTTTCATGCCGATTGTTTGGTCGTTGTTGGTACACCGATTTTGGCTAGGTTTACCTGATCAAGATATAGAACTCACGGCTTGTGTGAGCAGTCGACAGGAGATGATTACTCCTCTTAGGCACCTGATCCCACTTCTTCTATATCTAGAAGTCCGTGTTTGCCCAACTCCGTGTTTTCTATTTCTTATAGGGGTTATGAGATTGATCATTGTTCGTTATCTTCGCCTTTCATGTATTTATGTAGAATGTGTAGCCTTGAACCAATGGAGGTTTTTAAATTAGTACCCTTTTCATAATAAGAATTCTTATGAAAACCAATCATCCCGTCTCCTCCACAAAAATCCTTCTCGTACCCACTACATTTGATTCGACAGTCTTCGTCTGACTTATTGACGCTCGGCAGCGGTGAATTTCTACAGACACATTCAATGCCTGCCTAAAATGAAAAAAAAAATTCAGTTTCCATGTTCGTATATGGATTTATCTACAAACATATATGATTTATTTGTGATTACAGACCAGCTCTGTTGAGTTGATTTAGTACTGAAAGTAATTGATTTAGGAAACGATGAAGTAAGCAGTCGGGAAAAAAAACCCAACAATATGAAAGATGCTTATGTAGGGTGATTAATGAATAGAAAAACGAAAATGAAATATTTGAGTCTTTCAAAGGTGACCAATCGGAATTCAAACATATTAAAGAAAATTAGGATTACTAGTAGTCCATAGAATGGGACATCTTCCTTCTGACAAAATTCTTTACATATTTCCACAGTCATGGATGTCGATGAAGTGTTTTTCACATTGAACATTGAATCAGCCTCGTCATTGAAGCACCCAAGATATCCTTTTGAAATAAAGAAGTTTAAACGCATACTAGAATTATACAAGAACATGATGCATGGTTAGAAACTTTAATAATTACATACTAGATTGAAAAATGAGACAAAACCTCTAATTAAACCGACCTTCCTCTTTAATGAATAACTTTGAATATAGGAAAATGTAAACTCAAATGAATATTGAACAAGGTGTCGTTTCACTTTCAGTGTCCAAATATTTTTGAATTCTTCAATAAAACACATATAGGTTATCGAAAGTAACAATTTATCAGTCTTATGTTCTAACAGTTTTACGTCCCTTTGATACGTTATTCCTACAAATCCATCTCAAGATAGAAAAGGTGTCTGCCAAAATGAAATACATGTGACATTTTACTTTACATGTGATATTTGAACTAGAGTTCTGGAAAACAATTTTTGAGCAACCGCATTGAAAGTGTCTTTTACTTTGTTTCTCCTTTTGTCGGTATGTTTTGTTTAGTATGAAACTCGGTGTCAATTCGTCGGCTCCAAAATGAAACATATAATTGGAATACCACGAAAGGATATAAACATCATAAATAAGGAGGTAAGTTTATGGGGAAATCAAGATTGATGGAAAGAATTTACTTTCAATTTTATTTTTTTTATGTACCACTAGCACCAACCATGGATAAAACTGGTTGAATTTCGCAGCTCAATTAGTCTACATACACTGCTGTCGGTTCCCATGGTAACGAATAGTAGGATTTTGGTAGTGACATTAAAATTATGTAATATAGTGCAAGTAAAGTTAATACTGTAAAAATCAACCAACTATGCGACATCGAATGTCTAAACCGTATCTGATTTCTTTGATTTTTTACATAGAATTGATCTTAACATCTGCAATAAAAGAAATATTTCTTGGGATTTGATCAGACGAAAGACATACGATATATAAAAGCGTTTTGTTTGCATCAATCTGTAATTCCTATCAAATTACCATTACTGTAGTTGCGGTTTACATAGAAGCTTTGCGTATGCTGTCCACCACAATACTGATCTTGGTTTCCTCCGCATTTATAAGAACAACTCCCATCTAGCTCTCTATTTTCGGGTGTACGATCTCCACAATAGCACCACCTCCCTTGCTAAAATCAAAATCACATATCTTAGAAAAAACTACTTTAGCATATCAAACTTCGATGACATGTCACGGAAAGCACGACGATGAATGAAACTAAGTGATAAGTTGGTTGATTTCTCCAAAACACAGAAAAGGTTTACTTATAGATGTCATTTGAAATATAACCATTGCTTTAAATTATGGCAAAACCTATACACCATGATACATGCACTTGAAAATATTTGATATTTGCTAAATATGCTGGGTATGTATCAAATCAAAGAATTGGGTATACTGATTGTGAAAAACATTGAAAAGACAGCTGTACAACTCTTTCTAGAGAACTACCTGTAATCCATAATATTTATCATTCCGCTCTTCACAAAACGTTCTACACAGTTCCACAGTCATTGCATTGCCGTGTAAGGATTTACCGTTGAACCGTGATCGGAAACAACCTAGGTAACCTGGTAACGAAAGAAAAAGTCGGAGGTGTATGGAAAGGACTGCTTGTAAGTAATAAAGGATATTTACCGATAGCGGGCATTTGAAATATAACCATCGCTTTCCTTTGTGGAAAACAGTGTAATTGACCATGATACATATAGGTGAAACTAGTTGATTTTCTGCGGAATGAAAAGTGAGGATAATTAACAGTGGTCAATATCTTAACTACTACAAGTATTACAAAATAAAAAAAAGTTTGATCAACACTTTTCTCTTTTTATTTGCTCAACCTAGTATTGTACCTTACTTTTGTAAAGTGTTTTGTTTTTGTTTAGGAATTTAGTACAAGTACTGTGAATCCTATTGATGCATCCCATTAATTCGATAAGCAAGGGCTTGTTCTGCGTATGGTCGGTTTTTAAAAATCGAAGCAGGCTACTGACAAACAAGTTGATGGTGCAGGGGTTCCGACAGTCTCGTTTAAAATCAGCATTTCGCAAACTTTATGGTCGTTATAATGATCTAGTTTGCCAATACAACCTAGCATTTGGGTTAAATGGTGTTTAACTTGTTTCATGCCGATTGTTTGGTCGTTGTTGGTACACCGATTTTGGCTAGGTTTACCTGATCAAGATATAGAACTCACGGCTTGTGTGAGCAGTCGACAGGAGATGATTACTCCTCTTAGGCACCTGATCCCACTTCTTCTATATCTAGAAGTCCGTGTTTGCCCAACTCCGTGTTTTCTATTTCTTATAGGGGTTATGAGATTGATCATTGTTCGTTATCTTCGCCTTTCATGTATTCATGTAGAATGTGTAGCCTTGAACCAATGGAGGTTTTTAAATTAGTACCCTTTTCATAATAAGAATTCTTATGAAAACCAATCATCCCGTCTCCTCCACAAAAATCCTTCTCGTACCCACTACATTTGATTCGACAGTCTTCGTCTGACTTATTGACGCTCGGCAGCGGTGAATTTCTACAGACACATTCAATGCCTGCCTAAAATGAAAAAAAAAAATTCAGTTTCCATGTTCGTATATGGATTTATCTACAAACATATATGATTTATTTGTGATTACAGACCAGCTCTGTTGAGTTGATTTAGTACTGAAAGTAATTGATTTAGGAAACGATGAAGTAAGCAGTCGGGAAAAAAAACCCAACAATATGAAAGATGCTTATGTAGGGTGATTAATGAATAGAAAAACGAAAATGAAATATTTGAGTCTTTCAAAGGTGACCAATCGGAATTCAAACATATTAAAGAAAATTAGGATTACTAGTAGTCCATAGAATGGGACATCTTCCTTCTGACAAAATTCTTTACATTTTTCCACAGTCATGGATGTCGATGAAGTGTTTTTCACATTGAACATTGAATCAGCCTCGTCATTGAAGCACCCAAGATATCCTTTTGAAATAAAGAAGTTTAAACGCATACTAGAATTATACAAGAACATGATGCATGGTTAGAAACTTTAATAATTACATACTAGATTGAAAAATGAGACAAAACCTCTAATTAAACCGACCTTCCTCTTTAATGAATAACTTTGAATATAGGAAAATGTAAACTCAAATGAATATTGAACAAGGTGTCGTTTCACTTTCAGTGTCCAAATATTTTTGAATTCTTCAATAAAACACATATAGGTTATCGAAAGTAACAATTTATCAGTCTTATGTTCTAACAGTTTTACGTCCCTTTGATACGTTATTCCTACAAATCCATCTCAAGATAGAAAAGGTGTCTGCCAAAATGAAATACATGTGACATTTTACTTTACATGTGATATTTGAACTAGAGTTCTGGAAAACAATTTTTGAGCAACCGCATTGAAAGTGTCTTTTACTTTGTTTCTCCTTTTGTCGGTATGTTTTGTTTAGTATGAAACTCGGTGTCAATTCGTCGGCTCCAAAATGAAACATATAATTGGAATACCACGAAAGGATATAAACATCATAAATAAGGAGGTAAGTTTATGGGGAAATCAAGATTGATGGAAAGAATTTACTTTCAATTTTATTTTTTTATGTACCACTAGCACCAACCATGGATAAAACTGGTTGAATTTCGCAGCTCAATTAGTCTACATACACTGCTGTCGGTTCCCATGGTAACGAATAGTAGGATTTTGGTAGTGACATTAAAATTATGTAATAAAGTGCAAGTAAAGTTAATACTGTAAAAATCAACCAACTATGCGACATCGAATGTCTAAACCGTATCTGATTTCTTTGATTTTTTACATAGAATTGATCTTAACATCTGCAATAAAAGAAATATTTCTTGGGATTTGATCAGACGAAAGACATACGATATATAAAAGCGTTTTGTTTGCATCAATCTGTAATTCCTATCAAATTACCATTACTGTAGTTGCGGTTTACATAGAAGCTTTGCGTATGCTGTCCACCACAATACTGATCTTGGTTTCCTCCGCATTTATAAGAACAACTCCCATCTAGCTCTCTATTTTCGGGTGTACGATCTCCACAATAGCACCACCTCCCTTGCTAAAATCAAAATCACATATCTTAGAAAAAACTACTTTAGCATATCAAACTTCGATGACATGTCACGGAAAGCACGACGATGAATGAAACTAAGTGATAAGTTGGTTGATTTCTCCAAAACACAGAAAAGGTTTACTTATAGATGTCATTTGAAATATAACCATTGCTTTAAATTATGGCAAAACCTATACACCATGATACATGCACTTGAAAATATTTGATATTTGCTAAATATGCTGGGTATGTATCAAATCAAAGAATTGGGTATACTGATTGTGAAAAACATTGAAAAGACAGCTGTACAACTCTTTCTAGAGAACTACCTGTAATCCATAATATTTATCATTCCGCTCTTCACAAAACGTTCTACACAGTTCCACAGTCATTGCATTGCCGTGTAAGGATTTACCGTTGAACCGTGATCGGAAACAACCTAGGTAACCTGGTAACGAAAGAAAAAGTCGGAGGTGTATGGAAAGGACTGCTTGTAAGTAATAAAGGATATTTACCGATAGCGGGCATTTGAAATATAACCATCGCTTTCCTTTGTGGAAAACAGTGTAATTGACCATGATACATATAGGTGAAACTAGTTGATTTTCTGCGGAATGAAAAGTGAGGATAATTAACAGTGGTCAATATCTTAACTACTACAAGTATTACAAAATAAAAAAAAGTTTGATCAACACTTTTCTCTTTTTATTTGCTCAACCTAGTATTGTACCTTACTTTTGTAAAGTGTTTTGTTTTTGTTTAGGAATTTAGTACAAGTACTGTGAATCCTATTGATGCATCCCATTAATTCGATAAGCAAGGGCTTGTTCTGCGTATGGTCGGTTTTTAAAAATCGAAGCAGGCTACTGACAAACAAGTTGATGGTGCAGGGGTTCCGACAGTCTCGTTTAAAATCAGCATTTCGCAAACTTTATGGTCGTTATAATGATCTAGTTTGCCAATACAACCTAGCATTTGGGTTAAATGGTGTTTAACTTGTTTCATGCCGATTGTTTGGTCGTTGTTGGTACACCGATTTTGGCTAGGTTTACCTGATCAAGATATAGAACTCACGGCTTGTGTGAGCAGTCGACAGGAGATGATTACTCCTCTTAGGCACCTGATCCCACTTCTTCTATATCTAGAAGTCCGTGTTTGCCCAACTCCGTGTTTTCTATTTCTTATAGGGGTTATGAGATTGATCATTGTTCGTTATCTTCGCCTTTCATGTATTCATGTAGAATGTGTAGCCTTGAACCAATGGAGGTTTTTAAATTAGTACCCTTTTCATAATAAGAATTCTTATGAAAACCAATCATCCCGTCTCCTCCACAAAAATCCTTCTCGTACCCACTACATTTGATTCGACAGTCTTCGTCTGACTTATTGACGCTCGGCAGCGGTGAATTTCTACAGACACATTCAATGCCTGCCTAAAATGAAAAAAAAAAATTCAGTTTCCATGTTCGTATATGGATTTATCTACAAACATATATGATTTATTTGTGATTACAGACCAGCTCTGTTGAGTTGATTTAGTACTGAAAGTAATTGATTTAGGAAACGATGAAGTAAGCATTCGGGAAAAAAACCCAACAATATGAAAGATGCTTATGTAGGGTGATTAATGAATAGAAAAACGAAAATGAAATATTTGAGTCTTTCAAAGGTGACCAATCGGAATTCAAACATATTAAAGAAAATTAGGATTACTAGTAGTCCATAGAATGGGACATCTTCCTTCTGACAAAATTCTTTACATTTTTCCACAGTCATGGATGTCGATGAAGTGTTTTTCACATTGAACATTGAATCAGCCTCGTCATTGAAGCACCCAAGATATCCTTTTGAAATAAAGAAGTTTAAACGCATACTAGAATTATACAAGAACATGATGCATGGTTAGAAACTTTAATAATTACATACTAGATTGAAAAATGAGACAAAACCTCTAATTAAACCGACCTTCCTCTTTAATGAATAACTTTGAATATAGGAAAATGTAAACTCAAATGAATATTGAACAAGGTGTCGTTTCACTTTCAATGTCCAAATATTTTTGAATTCTTCAATAAAACACATATAGGTTATCGAAAGTAACAATTTATCAGTCTTATGTTCTAACAGTTTTACGTCCCTTTGATACGTTATTCCTACAAATCCATCTCAAGATAGAAAAGGTGTCTGCCAAAATGAAATACATGTGACATTTTACTTTACATGTGATATTTGAACTAGAGTTCTGGAAAACAATTTTTGAGCAACCGCATTGAAAGTGTCTTTTACTTTGCTTCTCCTTTTGTCGGTATGTTTTGTTTAGTATGAAACTCGGTGTCAATTCGTCGGCTCCAAAATGAAACATATAATTGGAATACAACAAAAGGATATAAACATCATAAATAAGGAGGTAAGTTTATGGGGAAATCAAGATTGATGGAAAGAATTTACTTTCAATTTTATTTTTTTATGTACCACTAGCACCAACCATGGATAAAACTGGTTGAATTTCGCAGCTCAATTAGTCTACATACACTGCTGTCGGTTCCCATGGCAACGAATAGTAGGATTTTGGTAGTGACATTAAAATTATGTAATATAGTGCAAGTAAAGTTAATACTGTAAAAATCAACCAACTATGCGACATCGAATGTCTAAACCGTATCTGATTTCTTTGATTTTTTACATAGAATTGATCTTAACATCTGCAATAAAAGAAATATTTCTTGGGATTTGATCAGACGAAAGACATACGATATATAAAAGCGTTTTGTTTGCATCAATCTGTAATTCCTATCAAATTACCATTACTGTAGTTGCGGTTTACATAGAAGCTTTGCGTATGCTGTCCACCACAATACTGATCTTGGTTTCCTCCGCATTTATAAGAACAACTCCCATCTAGCTCTCTATTTTCGGGTGTACGATCTCCACAATAGCACGACCTCCCTTGCTAAAATCAAAATCACATATCTTAGAAAAAACTACTTTAGCATATCAAACTTCGATGACATGTCACGGAAAGCACGACGATGAATGAAACTAAGTGATAAGTTGGTTGATTTCTCCAAAACACAGAAAAGGTTTACTTATAGATGTCATTTGAAATATAACCATTGCTTTAAATTATGGCAAAACCTATACACCATGATACATGCAATTGAAAATATTTGATATTTGCTAAATATGCTGGATATGTATCAAATCAAAGAATTGAGTATACTGATTGTGAAAAACATTGAAAAGACAGCTGTACAACTCTTTCTAGAGAACTACCTGTAATCCATAATATTTATCATTCCGCTCTTCACAAAACGTTCTACACAGTTCCACAGTCATTGCATTGTCGTGTAAGAATTTACCGTTGAACCGTGATCGGAAACAACCTAGGTAACCTGGTAACGAAAGAAAAAGTCGGAGGTGTATGGAAAGGACTGCTTGTAAGTAATAAAGGATATTTACCGATAGCGGGCATTTGAAATATAACCATCGCTTTCCTTTGTGGAAAACAGTGTAATTGACCATGATACATATAGGTGAAACTAGTTGATTTTCTGCGGAATGAAAAGTGAGGATAATTAACAGTGGTCAATATCTTAACTACTACAAGTATTACAAAATAAAAAAAAGTTTGATCAACACTTTTCTCTTTTTATTTGCTCAACCTAGTATTGTACCTTACTTTTGTAAAGTGTTTTGTTTTTGTTTAGGAATTTAGTACAAGTACTGTGAATCCTATTGATGCATCCCATTAATTCGATAAGCAAGGGCTTGTTCTGCGTATAGTCGGTTTTTAAAAATCGAAGCAGGCTACTGACAAACAAGTTGATGGTGCAGGGGTTCCGACAGTCTCGTTTAAAATCAGCATTTCGCAAACTTTATGGTCGTTATAATGATCTAGTTTGCCAATACAACCTAGCATTTGGGTTAAATGGTGTTTAACTTGTTTCATGCCGATTGTTTGGTCGTTGTTGGTACACTGATTTTGGCTAGGTTTACCTGATCAAGATATAGAACTCACGGCTTGTGTGAACAGTCGACAGGAGATGATTACTCCTCTTAGGCACCTGATCCCACTTCTTCTATATCTAGAAGTCCGTGTTTGCCCAACTCCGTGTTTTCTATTTCTTATAGGGGTTATGAGATTGATCATTGTTCGTTATCTTCGCCTTTCATGTATTTATGTAGAATGTGTAGCCTTGAACCAATGGAGGTTTTTAAATTAGTACCCTTTTCATAATAAGAATTCTTATGAAAACCAATCATCCCGTCTCCTCCACAAAAATCCTTCTCGTACCCACTACATTTGATTCGACAGTCTTCGTCTGACTTATTGACGCTCGGCAGCGGTGAATTTCTACAGACACATTCAATGCCTGCCTAAAATGAAAAAAAAAATTTCAGTTTCCATGTTCGTATATGGATTTATCTACAAACATATATGATTTAATTATGATTACAAGCCAGCTCTGTTGAGTTGATTTAGTACTGAAAGTAATTGATTTAGGAAACGATGAAGTAAGCATTCGGGAAAAAAACCCAACAATATGAAAGATGCTTATGTAGGGTGATTAATGAATAGAAAAACGAAAATGAAATATTTGAGTCTTTCAAAGGTGACCAATCGGAATTCAAACATATTAAAGAAAATTAGGATTACTAGTAGTCCATAGAATGGGACATCTTCCTTCTGACAAAATTCTTTACATTTTTCCACAGTCATGGATGTCGATGAAGTGTTTTTCACATTGAACATTGAATCAGCCTCGTCATTGAAGCACCCAAGATATCCTTTTGAAATAAAGAAGTTTAAACGCATACTAGAATTATACAAGAACATGATGCATGGTTAGAAACTTTAATAATTACATACTAGATTGAAAAATGAGACAAAACCTCTAATTAAACCGACCTTCCTCTTTAATGAATAACTTTGAATATAGGAAAATGTAAACTCAAATGAATATTGAACAAGGTGTCGTTTCACTTTCAGTGTCCAAATATTTTTGAATTCTTCAATAAAACACATATAGGTTATCGAAAGTAACAATTTATCAGTCTTATGTTCTAACAGTTTTACGTCCCTTTGATACGTTATTCCTACAAATCCATCTCAAGATAGAAAAGGTGTCTGCCAAAATGAAATACATGTGACATTTTACTTTACATGTGATATTTGAACTAGAGTTCTGGAAAACAATTTTTGAGCAACCGCATTGAAAGTGTCTTTTACTTTGCTTCTCCTTTTGTCGGTATGTTTTGTTTAGTATGAAACTCGGTGTCAATTCGTCGGCTCCAAAATGAAACATATAATTGGAATACAACAAAAGGATATAAACATCATAAATAAGGAGGTAAGTTTATGGGGAAATCAAGATTGATGGAAAGAATTTACTTTCAATTTTATTTTTTTATGTACCACTAGCACCAACCATGGATAAAACTGGTTGAATTTCGCAGCTCAATTAGTCTACATACACTGCTGTCGGTTCCCATGGCAACGAATAGTA
Source organism: Ostrea edulis (assembly GCF_947568905.1). Classification (NCBI taxonomy): domain Eukaryota; kingdom Metazoa; phylum Mollusca; class Bivalvia; order Ostreida; family Ostreidae; genus Ostrea; species Ostrea edulis. The sequence goes on from NC_079170.1 coordinate 44,205,924, forward strand.
GGATTTTGGTAGTGACATTAAAATTATGTAATATAGTGCAAGTAAAGTTAATACTGTAAAAATCAACCAACTATGCGACATCGAATGTCTAAACCGTATCTGATTTCTTTGATTTTTTACATAGAATTGATCTTAACATCTGCAATAAAAGAAATATTTCTTGGGATTTGATCAGACGAAAGACATACGATATATAAAAGCGTTTTGTTTGCATCAATCTGTAATTCCTATCAAATTACCATTACTGTAGTTGCGGTTTACATAGAAGCTTTGCGTATGCTGTCCACCACAATACTGATCTTGGTTTCCTCCGCATTTATAAGAACAACTCCCATCTAGCTCTCTATTTTCGGGTGTACGATCTCCACAATAGCACGACCTCCCTTGCTAAAATCAAAATCACATATCTTAGAAAAAACTACTTTAGCATATCAAACTTCGATGACATGTCACGGAAAGCACGACGATGAATGAAACTAAGTGATAAGTTGGTTGATTTCTCCAAAACACAGAAAAGGTTTACTTATAGATGTCATTTGAAATATAACCATTGCTTTAAATTATGGCAAAACCTATACACCATGATACATGCAATTGAAAATATTTGATATTTGCTAAATATGCTGGATATGTATCAAATCAAAGAATTGAGTATACTGATTGTGAAAAACATTGAAAAGACAGCTGTACAACTCTTTCTAGAGAACTACCTGTAATCCATAATATTTATCATTCCGCTCTTCACAAAACGTTCTACACAGTTCCACAGTCATTGCATTGTCGTGTAAGAATTTACCGTTGAACCGTGATCGGAAACAACCTAGGTAACCTGGTAACGAAAGAAAAAGTCGGAGGTGTATGGAAAGGACTGCTTGTAAGTAATAAAGGATATTTACCGATAGCGGGCATTTGAAATATAACCATCGCTTTCCTTTGTGGAAAACAGTGTAATTGACCATGATACATATAGGTGAAACTAGTTGATTTTCTGCGGAATGAAAAGTGAGGATAATTAACAGTGGTCAATATCTTAACTACTACAAGTATTACAAAATAAAAAAAAGTTTGATCAACACTTTTCTCTTTTTATTTGCTCAACCTAGTATTGTACCTTACTTTTGTAAAGTGTTTTGTTTTTGTTTAGGAATTTAGTACAAGTACTGTGAATCCTATTGATGCATCCCATTAATTCGATAAGCAAGGGCTTGTTCTGCGTATAGTCGGTTTTTAAAAATCGAAGCAGGCTACTGACAAACAAGTTGATGGTGCAGGGGTTCCGACAGTCTCGTTTAAAATCAGCATTTCGCAAACTTTATGGTCGTTATAATGATCTAGTTTGCCAATACAACCTAGCATTTGGGTTAAATGGTGTTTAACTTGTTTCATGCCGATTGTTTGGTCGTTGTTGGTACACTGATTTTGGCTAGGTTTACCTGATCAAGATATAGAACTCACGGCTTGTGTGAACAGTCGACAGGAGATGATTACTCCTCTTAGGCACCTGATCCCACTTCTTCTATATCTAGAAGTCCGTGTTTGCCCAACTCCGTGTTTTCTATTTCTTATAGGGGTTATGAGATTGATCATTGTTCGTTATCTTCGCCTTTCATGTATTTATGTAGAATGTGTAGCCTTGAACCAATGGAGGTTTTTAAATTAGTACCCTTTTCATAATAAGAATTCTTATGAAAACCAATCATCCCGTCTCCTCCACAAAAATCCTTCTCGTACCCACTACATTTGATTCGACAGTCTTCGTCTGACTTATTGACGCTCGGCAGCGGTGAATTTCTACAGACACATTCAATGCCTGCCTAAAATGAAAAAAAAAATTTCAGTTTCCATGTTCGTATATGGATTTATCTACAAACATATATGATTTAATTATGATTACAAGCCAGCTCTGTTGAGTTGATTTAGTACTGAAAGTAATTGATTTAGGAAACGATGAAGTAAGCATTCGGGAAAAAAACCCAACAATATGAAAGATGCTTATGTAGGGTGATTAATGAATAGAAAAACGAAAATGAAATATTTGAGTCTTTCAAAGGTGACCAATCGGAATTCAAACATATTAAAGAAAATTAGGATTACTAGTAGTCCATAGAATGGGACATCTTCCTTCTGACAAAATTCTTTACATTTTTCCACAGTCATGGATGTCGATGAAGTGTTTTTCACATTGAACATTGAATCAGCCTCGTCATTGAAGCACCCAAGATATCCTTTTGAAATAAAGAAGTTTAAACGCATACTAGAATTATACAAGAACATGATGCATGGTTAGAAACTTTAATAATTACATACTAGATTGAAAAATGAGACAAAACCTCTAATTAAACCGACCTTCCTCTTTAATGAATAACTTTGAATATAGGAAAATGTAAACTCAAATGAATATTGAACAAGGTGTCGTTTCACTTTCAGTGTCCAAATATTTTTGAATTCTTCAATAAAACACATATAGGTTATCGAAAGTAACAATTTATCAGTCTTATGTTCTAACAGTTTTACGTCCCTTTGATACGTTATTCCTACAAATCCATCTCAAGATAGAAAAGGTGTCTGCCAAAATGAAATACATGTGACATTTTACTTTACATGTGATATTTGAACTAGAGTTCTGGAAAACAATTTTTGAGCAACCGCATTGAAAGTGTCTTTTACTTTGCTTCTCCTTTTGTCGGTATGTTTTGTTTAGTATGAAACTCGGTGTCAATTCGTCGGCTCCAAAATGAAACATATAATTGGAATACAACAAAAGGATATAAACATCATAAATAAGGAGGTAAGTTTATGGGGAAATCAAGATTGATGGAAAGAATTTACTTTCAATTTTATTTTTTTATGTACCACTAGCACCAACCATGGATAAAACTGGTTGAATTTCGCAGCTCAATTAGTCTACATACACTGCTGTCGGTTCCCATGGCAACGAATAGTAGGATTTTGGTAGTGACATTAAAATTATGTAATATAGTGCAAGTAAAGTTAATACTGTAAACATCAACCAACTATGCGACATCGAATGTCTAAACCGTATCTGATTTCTTTGATTTTTTACATAGAATTGATCTTAACATCTGCAATAAAAGAAATATTTCTTGGGATTTGATCAGACGAAAGACATACGATATATAAAAGCGTTTTGTTTGCATCAATCTGTAATTCCTATCAAATTACCATTACTGTAGTTGCGGTTTACATAGAAGCTTTGCGTATGCTGTCCACCACAATACTGATCTTGGTTTCCTCCGCATTTATAAGAACAACTCCCATCTAGCTCTCTATTTTCGGGTGTACGATCTCCACAATAGCACCACCTCCCTTGCTAAAATCAAAATCACATATCTTAGAAAAAACTACTTTAGCATATCAAACTTCGATGACATGTCACGGAAAGCACGACGATGAATGAAACTAAGTGATAAGTTGGTTGATTTCTCCAAAACACAGAAAAGGTTTACTTATAGATGTCATTTGAAATATAACCATTGCTTTAAATTATGGCAAAACCTATACACCATGATACATGCAATTGAAAATATTTGATATTTGCTAAATATGCTGGATATGTATCAAATCAAAGAATTGAGTATACTGATTGTGAAAAACATTGAAAAGACAGCTGTACAACTCTTTCTAGAGAACTACCTGTAATCCATAATATTTATCATTCCGCTCTTCACAAAACGTTCTACACAGTTCCACAGTCATTGCATTGTCGTGTAAGAATTTACCGTTGAACCGTGATCGGAAACAACCTAGGTAACCTGGTAACGAAAGAAAAAGTCGGAGGTGTATGGAAAGGACTGCTTGTAAGTAATAAAGGATATTTACCGATAGCGGGCATTTGAAATATAACCATCGCTTTCCTTTGTGGAAAACAGTGTAATTGACCATGATACATATAGGTGAAACTAGTTGATTTTCTGCGGAATGAAAAGTGAGGATAATTAACAGTGGTCAATATCTTAACTACTACAAGTATTACAAAATAAAAAAAAGTTTGATCAACACTTTTCTCTTTTTATTTGCTCAACCTAGTATTGTACCTTACTTTTGTAAAGTGTTTTGTTTTTGTTTAGGAATTTAGTACAAGTACTGTGAATCCTATTGATGCATCCCATTAATTCGATAAGCAAGGGCTTGTTCTGCGTATAGTCGGTTTTTAAAAATCGAAGCAGGCTACTGACAAACAAGTTGATGGTGCAGGGGTTCCGACAGTCTCGTTTAAAATCAGCATTTCGCAAACTTTATGGTCGTTATAATGATCTAGTTTGCCAATACAACCTAGCATTTGGGTTAAATGGTGTTTAACTTGTTTCATGCCGATTGTTTGGTCGTTGTTGGTACACTGATTTTGGCTAGGTTTACCTGATCAAGATATAGAACTCACGGCTTGTGTGAACAGTCGACAGGAGATGATTACTCCTCTTAGGCACCTGATCCCACTTCTTCTATATCTAGAAGTCCGTGTTTGCCCAACTCCGTGTTTTCTATTTCTTATAGGGGTTATGAGATTGATCATTGTTCGTTATCTTCGCCTTTCATGTATTTATGTAGAATGTGTAGCCTTGAACCAATGGAGGTTTTTAAATTAGTACCCTTTTCATAATAAGAATTCTTATGAAAACCAATCATCCCGTCTCCTCCACAAAAATCCTTCTCGTACCCACTACATTTGATTCGACAGTCTTCGTCTGACTTATTGACGCTCGGCAGCGGTGAATTTCTACAGACACATTCAATGCCTGCCTAAAATGAAAAAAAAAATTTCAGTTTCCATGTTCGTATATGGATTTATCTACAAACATATATGATTTATTTGTGATTACAGACCAGCTCTGTTGAGTTGATTTAGTACTGAAAGTAATTGATTTAGGAAACGATGAAGTAAGCATTCGGGAAAAAAACCCAACAATATGAAAGATGCTTATGTAGGGTGATTAATGAATAGAAAAACGAAAATGAAATATTTGAGTCTTTCAAAGGTGACCAATCGGAATTCAAACATATTAAAGAAAATTAGGATTACTAGTAGTCCATAGAATGGGACATCTTCCTTCTGACAAAATTCTTTACATTTTTCCACAGTCATGGATGTCGATGAAGTGTTTTTCACATTGAACATTGAATCAGCCTCGTCATTGAAGCACCCAAGATATCCTTTTGAAATAAAGAAGTTTAAACGCATACTAGAATTATACAAGAACATGATGCATGGTTAGAAACTTTAATAATTACATACTAGATTGAAAAATGAGACAAAACCTCTAATTAAACCGACCTTCCTCTTTAATGAATAACTTTGAATATAGGAAAATGTAAACTCAAATGAATATTGAACAAGGTGTCGTTTCACTTTCAGTGTCCAAATATTTTTGAATTCTTCAATAAAACACATATAGGTTATCGAAAGTAACAATTTATCAGTCTTATGTTCTAACAGTTTTACGTCCCTTTGATACGTTATTCCTACAAATCCATCTCAAGATAGAAAAGGTGTCTGCCAAAATGAAATACATGTGACATTTTACTTTACATGTGATATTTGAACTAGAGTTCTGGAAAACAATTTTTGAGCAACCGCATTGAAAGTGTCTTTTACTTTGCTTCTCCTTTTGTCGGTATGTTTTGTTTAGTATGAAACTCGGTGTCAATTCGTCGGCTCCAAAATGAAACATATAATTGGAATACAACAAAAGGATATAAACATCATAAATAAGGAGGTAAGTTTATGGGGAAATCAAGATTGATGGAAAGAATTTACTTTCAATTTTATTTTTTTATGTACCACTAGCACCAACCATGGATAAAACTGGTTGAATTTCGCAGCTCAATTAGTCTACATACACTGCTGTCGGTTCCCATGGCAACGAATAGTAGGATTTTGGTAGTGACATTAAAATTATGTAATATAGTGCAAGTAAAGTTAATACTGTAAAAATCAACCAACTATGCGACATCGAATGTCTAAACCGTATCTGATTTCTTTGATTTTTTACATAGAATTGATCTTAACATCTGCAATAAAAGAAATATTTCTTGGGATTTGATCAGACGAAAGACATACGATATATAAAAGCGTTTTGTTTGCATCAATCTGTAATTCCTATCAAATTACCATTACTGTAGTTGCGGTTTACATAGAAGCTTTGCGTATGCTGTCCACCACAATACTGATCTTGGTTTCCTCCGCATTTATAAGAACAACTCCCATCTAGCTCTCTATTTTCGGGTGTACGATCTCCACAATAGCACCACCTCCCTTGCTAAAATCAAAATCACATATCTTAGAAAAAACTACTTTAGCATATCAAACTTCGATGACATGTCACGGAAAGCACGACGATGAATGAAACTAAGTGATAAGTTGGTTGATTTCTCCAAAACACAGAAAAGGTTTACTTATAGATGTCATTTGAAATATAACCATTGCTTTAAATTATGGCAAAACCTATACACCATGATACATGCAATTGAAAATATTTGATATTTGCTAAATATGCTGGATATGTATCAAATCAAAGAATTGAGTATACTGATTGTGAAAAACATTGAAAAGACAGCTGTACAACTCTTTCTAGAGAACTACCTGTAATCCATAATATTTATCATTCCGCTCTTCACAAAACGTTCTACACAGTTCCACAGTCATTGCATTGTCGTGTAAGAATTTACCGTTGAACCGTGATCGGAAACAACCTAGGTAACCTGGTAACGAAAGAAAAAGTCGGAGGTGTATGGAAAGGACTGCTTGTAAGTAATAAAGGATATTTACCGATAGCGGGCATTTGAAATATAACCATCGCTTTCCTTTGTGGAAAACAGTGTAATTGACCATGATACATATAGGTGAAACTAGTTGATTTTCTGCGGAATGAAAAGTGAGGATAATTAACAGTGGTCAATATCTTAACTACTACAAGTATTACAAAATAAAAAAAAGTTTGATCAACACTTTTCTCTTTTTATTTGCTCAACCTAGTATTGTACCTTACTTTTGTAAAGTGTTTTGTTTTTGTTTAGGAATTTAGTACAAGTACTGTGAATCCTATTGATGCATCCCATTAATTCGATAAGCAAGGGCTTGTTCTGCGTATAGTCGGTTTTTAAAAATCGAAGCAGGCTACTGACAAACAAGTTGATGGTGCAGGGGTTCCGACAGTCTCGTTTAAAATCAGCATTTCGCAAACTTTATGGTCGTTATAATGATCTAGTTTGCCAATACAACCTAGCATTTGGGTTAAATGGTGTTTAACTTGTTTCATGCCGATTGTTTGGTCGTTGTTGGTACACTGATTTTGGCTAGGTTTACCTGATCAAGATATAGAACTCACGGCTTGTGTGAACAGTCGACAGGAGATGATTACTCCTCTTAGGCACCTGATCCCACTTCTTCTATATCTAGAAGTCCGTGTTTGCCCAACTCCGTGTTTTCTATTTCTTATAGGGGTTATGAGATTGATCATTGTTCGTTATCTTCCCCTTTCATGTATTTATGTAGAATGTGTAGCCTTGAACCAATGGAGGTTTTTAAATTAGTACCCTTTTCATAATAAGAATTCTTATGAAAACCAATCATCCCGTCTCCTCCACAAAAATCCTTCTCGTACCCACTACATTTGATTCGACAGTCTTCGTCTGACTTATTGACGCTCGGCAGCGGTGAATTTCTACAGACACATTCAATGCCTGCCTAAAATGAAAAAAAAAATTTCAGTTTCCATGTTCGTATATGGATTTATCTACAAACATATATGATTTATTTGTGATTACAGACCAGCTCTGTTGAGTTGATTTAGTACTGAAAGTAATTGATTTAGGAAACGATGAAGTAAGCATTCGGGAAAAAAAAACAACAATATGAAAGATGCTTATGTAGGGTGATTAATGAATAGAAAAACGAAAATGAAATATTTGAGTCTTTCAAAGGTGACCAATCGGAATTCAAACATATTAAAGAAAATTAGGATTACTAGTAGTCCATAGAATGGGACATCTTCCTTCTGACAAAATTCTTTACATTTTTCCACAGTCATGGATGTCGATGAAGTGTTTTTCACATTGAACATTGAATCAGCCTCGTCATTGAAGCACCCAAGATATCCTTTTGAAATAAAGAAGTTTAAACGCATACTAGAATTATATAAGAACATGATGCATGGTTAGAAACTTTAATAATTACATACTGGATTGAAAAATGAGACAAAACCTCTAATTAAACCGACCTTCCTCTTTAATGAATAACTTTGAATATAGGAAAATGTAAACTCAAATGAATATTGAACAAGGTGTCGTTTCACTTTCAGTGTCCAAATATTTTTGAATTCTTCAATAAAACACATATAGGTTATCGAAAGTAACAATTTATCAGTCTTATGTTCTAACAGTTTTACGTCCCTTTGATACGTTATTCCTACAAATCCATCTCAAGATAGAAAAGGTGTCTGCCAAAATGAAATACATGTGACATTTTACTTTACATGTGATATTTGAACTAGAGTTCTGGAAAACAATTTTTGAGCAACCGCATTGAAAGTGTCTTTTACTTTGCTTCTCCTTTTGTCGGTATGTTTTGTTTAGTATGAAACTCGGTGTCAATTCGTCGGCTCCAAAATGAAACATATAATTGGAATACAACAAAAGGATATAAACATCATAAATAAGGAGGTAAGTTTATGGGGAAATCAAGATTGATGGAAAGAATTTACTTTCAATTTTATTTTTTTATATACCACTAGCACCAACCATGGATAAAACTGGTTGAATTTCGCAGCTCAATTAGTCTACATACACTGCTGTCGGTTCCCATGGCAACGAATAGTAGGATTTTGGTAGTGACATTAAAATTATGTAATATAGTGCAAGTAAAGTTAATACTGTAAAAATCAACCAACTATGCGACATCGAATGTCTAAACCGTATCTGATTTCTTTGATTTTTTACATAGAATTGATCTTAACATCTGCAATAAAAGAAATATTTCTTGGGATTTGATCAGACGAAAGACATACGATATATAAAAGCGTTTTGTTTGCATCAATCTGTAATTCCTATCAAATTACCATTACTGTAGTTGCGGTTTACATAGAAGCTTTGCGTATGCTGTCCACCACAATACTGATCTTGGTTTCCTCCGCATTTATAAGAACAACTCCCATCTAGCTCTCTATTTTCGGGTGTACGATCTCCACAATAGCACCACCTCCCTTGCTAAAATCAAAATCACATATCTTAGAAAAAACTACTTTAGCATATCAAACTTCGATGACATGTCACGGAAAGCACGACGATGAATGAAACTAAGTGATAAGTTGGTTGATTTCTCCAAAACACAGAAAAGGTTTACTTATAGATGTCATTTGAAATATAACCATTGCTTTAAATTATGGCAAAACCTATACACCATGATACATGCAATTGAAAATATTTGATATTTGCTAAATATGCTGGATATGTATCAAATCAAAGAATTGAGTATACTGATTGTGAAAAACATTGAAAAGACAGCTGTATAACTCTTTCTAGAGAACTACCTGTAATCCATAATATTTATCATTCCGCTCTTCACAAAACGTTCTACACAGTTCCACAGTCATTGCATTGTCGTGTAAGGATTTACCGTTGAACCGTGATCGGAAACAACCTAGGTAACCTGGTAACGAAAGAAAAAGTCGGAGGTGTATGGAAAGGACTGCTTGTAAGTAATAAAGGATATTTACCGATAGCGGGCATTTGAAATATAACCATCGCTTTCCTTTGTGGAAAACAGTGTAATTGACCATGATACATATAGGTGAAACTAGTTGATTTTCTGCGGAATGAAAAGTGAGGATAATTAACAGCGGTCAATAGCTTAACTACTACAAGTATTACAAAATTAAAAAAAAGTTTGATCAACACCTTTCTCTTTTTATTTGCTCAACCTAGCATTGTACCTTACTTTTGTAAAGTGTTTTGTTTTTGTTTAGGAATTTAGTACAAGTACTGTGAATCCTATTGATGCATCCCATTAATTCGATAAGCAAGGGCTTGTTCTGCGTATAGTCGGTTTTTAAAAATCGAAGCAGGCTACTGACAAACAAGTTGATGGTGCAGGGGTTCCGACAGTCTCGTTTAAAATCAGCATTTCGCAAACTTTATGGTCGTTATAATGATCTAGTTTGCCAATACAACCTAGCATTTGGGTTAAATGGTGTTTAACTTGTTTCATGCCGATTGTTTGGTCGTTGTTGGTACACTGATTTTGGCTAGGTTTACCTGATCAAGATATAGAACTCACGGCTTGTGTGAACAGTCGACAGGAGATGATTACTCCTCTTAGGCACCTGATCCCACTTCTTCTATATCTAGAAGTCCGTGTTTGCCCAACTCCGTGTTTTCTATTTCTTATAGGGGTTATGAGATTGATCATTGTTCGTTATCTTCGCCTTTCATGTATTTATGTAGAATGTGTAGCCTTGAACCAATGGAGGTTTTTAAATTAGTACCCTTTTCATAATAAGAATTCTTATGAAAACCAATCATCCCGTCTCCTCCACAAAAATCCTTCTCGTACCCACTACATTTGATTCGACAGTCTTCGTCTGACTTATTGACGCTCGGCAGCGGTGAATTTCTACAGACACATTCAATGCCTGCCTAAAATGAAAAAAAAAATTTCAGTTTCCATGTTCGTATATGGATTTATCTACAAACATATATGATTTATTTGTGATTACAGACCAGCTCTGTTGAGTTGATTTAGTACTGAAAGTAATTGATTTAGGAAACGATGAAGTAAGCATTCGGGAAAAAAAAAAACAACAATATGAAAGATGCTTATGTAGGGTGATTAATGAATAGAAAAACGAAAATGAAATATTTGAGTCTTTCAAAGGTGACCAATCGGAATTCAAACATATTAAAGAAAATTAGGATTACTAGTAGTCCATAGAATGGGACATCTTCCTTCTGACAAAATTCTTTACATTTTTCCACAGTCATGGATGTCGATGAAGTGTTTTTCACATTGAACATTGAATCAGCCTCGTCATTGAAGCACCCAAGATATCCTTTTGAAATAAAGAAGTTTAAACGCATACTAGAATTATACAAGAACATGATGCATGGTTAGAAACTTTAATAATTACATACTAGATTGAAAAATGAGACAAAACCTCTAATTAAACCGACCTTCCTCTTTAATGAATAACTTTGAATATAGGAAAATGTAAACTCAAATGAATATTGAACAAGGTGTCGTTTCACTTTCAGTGTCCAAATATTTTTGAATTCTTCAATAAAACACATATAGGTTATCGAAAGTAACAATTTATCAGTCTTATGTTCTAACAGTTTTACGTCCCTTTGATACGTTATTCCTACAAATCCATCTCAAGATAGAAAAGGTGTCTGCCAAAATGAAATACATGTGACATTTTACTTTACATGTGATATTTGAACTAGAGTTCTGGAAAACAATTTTTGAGCAACCGCATTGAAAGTGTCTTTTACTTTGTTTTTCTTTTTGTCGGTATGTTTTGTTTAGTATGAAACTCGGTGTCAATTCGTCGGCTCCAAAATGAAACATATAATTGGAATACCACGAAAGGATATAAACATCATAAATAAGGAGGTAAGTTTATGGGGAAATCAAGATTGATGGAAAGAATTTACTTTCAATTTTATTTTTTTATGTACCACTAGCACCAACCATGGATAAAACTGGTTGAATTTCGCAGCTCAATTAGTCTACATACACTGCTGTCGGTTCCCATGGCAACGAATAGTAGGATTTTGGTAGTGACATTAAAATTATGTAATATAGTGCAAGTAAAGTTAATACTGTAAAAATCAACCAACTATGCGACATCGAATGTCTAAACCGTATCTGATTTCTTTGATTTTTTACATAGAATTGATCTTAACATCTGCAATAAAAGAAATATTTCTTGGGATTTGATCAGACGAAAGACATATGATATATAAAAGCGTTTTGTTTGCATCAATCTGTAATTCCTATCAAATTACCATTACTGTAGTTGCGGTTTACATAGAAGCTTTGCGTATGCTGTCCACCACAATACTGATCTTGGTTTCCTCCGCATTTATAAGAACAACTCCCATCTAGCTCTCTATTTTCGGGTGTACGATCTCCACAATAGCACCACCTCCCTTGCTAAAATCAAAATCACATATCATAGAAAAAACTACTTTAGCATATCAAACTTCGATGACATGTCACGGAAAGCACGACGATGAATGAAACTAAGTGATAAGTTGGTTGATTTCTCCAAAACACAGAAAAGGTTTACTTATAGATGTCATTTGAAATATAACCATTGCTTTAAATTATGGCAAAACCTATACACCATGATACATGCAATTGAAAATATTTGATATTTGCTAAATATGCTGGATATGTATCAAATCAAAGAATTGAGTATACTGATTGTGAAAAACATTGAAAAGACAGCTGTACAACTCTTTCTAGAGAACTACCTGTAATCCATAATATTTATCATTCCGCTCTTCACAAAACGTTCTACACAGTTCCACAGTCATTGCATTGTCGTGTAAGGATTTACCGTTGAACCGTGATCGGAAACAACCTAGGTAACCTGGTAATGAAAGAAAAAGTCGGAGGTGTATGGAAAGGACTGCTTGTAAGTAATAAAGGATATTTACCGATAGCGGGCATTTGAAATATAACCATCGCTTTCCTTTGTGGAAAACAGTGTAATTGACCATGATACATATAGGTGAAACTAGTTGATTTTCTGCGGAATGAAAAGTGAGGATAATTAACAGTGGTCAATAGCTTAACTACTACAAGTATTACAAAATTAAAAAAAAGTTTGATCAACACCTTTCTCTTTTTATTTGCTCAACCTAGCATTGTACCTTACTTTTGTAAAGTGTTTTGTTTTTGTTTAGGAATTTAGTACAAGTACTGTGAATCCTATTGATGCATCCCACTAATTCGATAAGCAAGGGCTTGTTCTGCGTATAGTCGGTTTTTAAAAATCGAAGCAGGCTACTGACAAACAAGTTGATGGTGCAGGGGTTCCGACAGTCTCGTTTAAAATCAGCATTTCGCAAACTTTATGGTCGTTATAATGATCTAGTTTGCCAATACAACCTAGCATTTGGGTCAAATGGTGTTTAACTTGTTTCATGCCGATTGTTTGGTCGTTGTTGGTACACTGATTTTGGCTAGGTTTACCTGATCAAGATATAGAACTCACGGCTTGTGTGAACAGTCGACAGGAGATGATTACTCCTCTTAGGCACCTGATCCCACTTCTTCTATATCTAGAAGTCCGTGTTTGCCCAACTCCGTGTTTTCTATTTCTTATAGGGGTTATGAGATTGATCATTGTTCGTTATCTTCGTCTTTCATGTATTTATGTAGAATGTGTAGCCTTGAACCAATGGAGGTTTTTAAATTAGTACCCTTTTCATAGTAAGAATTCTTATGAAAACCAATCATCCCGTCTCCTCCACAAAAATCCTTCTCGTACCCACTACATTTGATTCGACAGTCTTCGTCTGACTTATTGACGCTCGGCAGCGGTGAATTTCTACAGACACATTCAATGCCTGCCTAAAATGAAAAATAAAAAATTTCAGTTTCCATGTTCGTATATGGATTTATCTACAAACATATATGATTTAATTATGATTACAAGCCAGCTCTGTTGAGTTGATTTAGTACTGAAAGTAATTGATTTAGGAAACGATGAAGTAAGCATTCGGGAAAAAAACCCAACAATATGAAAGATGCTTATGTAGGGTGATTAATGAATAGAAAAACGAAAATGAAATATTTGAGTCTTTCAAAGGTGACCAATCGGAATTCAAACATATTAAAGAAAATTAGGATTACTAGTAGTCCATAGAATGGGACATCTTCCTTCTGACAAAATTCTTTACATTTTTCCACAGTCATGGATGTCGATGAAGTGTTTTTCACATTGAACATTGAATCAGCCTCGTCATTGAAGCACCCACGATATCCTTTTGAAATAAAGAAGTTTAAACGCATACTAGAATTATACAAGAACATGATGCATGGTTAGAAACTTTAATAATTACATACTAGATTGAAAAATGAGACAAAACCTCTAATTAAACCGACCTTCCTCTTTAATGAATAACTTTGAATATAGGAAAATGTAAACTCAAATGAATATTGAACAAGGTGTCGTTTCACTTTCAGTGTCCAAATATTTTTGAATTCTTCAATAAAACACATATAGGTTATCGAAAGTAACAATTTATCAATCTTATCTTCTAACAGTTTTGCATCCCTTTGATACGTTATTCCTACAATTCCATCTCAAGATAGAAAAGGTGTCTGCCAAAATGAAATACATGTGACATTTTACTTTACATGTGATATTTGAACTAGAGTTCTGGAAAACAATTTTTGAGCAACCGCATTGAAAGTGTCTTTTACTTTGTTTCTCTTTTTGTCGGTATGTTTTGTTTAGTATGAAACTCGGTGTCAATTCGTCGGCTCCAAAATGAAACATATAATTGGAATACCACGAATGGCTATAAACATTATAAATAAGGAGGTAAGTTTATGGGGAAATCAAGATTGATGGAAAGAATTTGCTTTCAATTTTATTTTTTTATGTACCACTAGCACCAACCATGGATAAAACTGGTTGAATTTCGCAGCTCAATTAGTCTACATTCACTGCTTTCGGTTCCCATGGCAACTAATAGTAGGATTTTGGTAGTGGCATTAAAATTATGTAATATAGTGCAAGTAAAGTTAATACTGTAAAAATCAACCAACTATGCGACATCGAATGTCTAAACCGTATCTGATTTCTTTGATTTTTTTTTTACATAGAATTGATCTTAACATATGCAATAAAAGAAATATTTCTTGGGATTTGATCAGACGAAAGACATACGATATATAAAAGCGTTTTGTTTGCATCAATCTGTAATTCCTATCAAATTACCATTACTGTAGTTGCGGTTTACATAGAAGCTTTGCGTATGCTGTCCACCACAATACTGATCTTGGTTTCCTCCGCATGTATAAGAACAACTCCCATCTAGCTCTCTATTTTCGGGTGTAAGATCTCCACAGTAGCACCACTTCCCTTGCTAAAATCAAAATCACATATCTTAGAAAAAACTACTTTAGCATATCAAACTTCGATGACATGTCACGGAAAGCATGACGATGAATGAAACTAAGTGATAAGTTGGTTGATTTCTCCAAAACACAGAAAAGGTTTACTTATAGATGGCATTTGAAATATAACCATTGCTTCAAATTATGGCAAAACCTATACACCATGATACATGCAATTGAAAATATTTGATATTTGCTAAATATGCTGAATGTGTATCAAATCAAAGAATTGAGGAAAATATTTGTGAAAAACATTGAAAAGACAGCTGTACAACTCTTTCTAGAGAACTACCTGTAATCCATAATATTTGGCATTCCGCTCTTCACAAAACGTTCTACACAGTTCCACAGTCATTGTATTGTCGTATAAGGATTTACCGTTGAACCGTGATCGGAAACAACCTAGGTAACCTGGTAACGAAAGAAAAAGTCGGAAGTGTATGGAAAGGACTGCTTATAAGTAATAAAGGATGTTTACTGACAGCGGGCATTTCAAATATAACCATCGCTTTCCTTTGTGGAAAACAGTGTAATTGACCATAATACATATAGG
The DNA here is from genome assembly GCF_947568905.1 of Ostrea edulis. NCBI lineage: Eukaryota > Metazoa > Mollusca > Bivalvia > Ostreida > Ostreidae > Ostrea > Ostrea edulis. The sequence goes on from NC_079170.1 coordinate 44,221,625, forward strand.
TGAAACTAGTTGATTTTCTGCGGAATGAAAAGTGAGGATAATTAACAGTAATCAATATTTTAACTACTACAAGTATTACAAAATAAAAAAAGTTTGATCAACACCTTTTACTTTTTATTTGCTCAACCTAGTATTGTATCTTACTTTTGTAAAGTGTTTTGTTTTTGTTTAGGAATTTAGTACAAGTACTGTGAATCCTATTGATGCATCCCATTAATTCGATAAGCAAGGGCTTGTTCTGCGTATGGTCGGTTTTTAAAAATCGAAGCAGGCTACTGACAAACAAGTTGATGGTGCAGGGGTTCCAACGGTCTCGTTTAAAATCAGCATTTCGCAAATTTTATTTTCGTTATAATGATCTGGTTTGCCAATACAACCTAGCATTGGGTCAAATGCTGTTTGACTTGTTTCATGCCGATTGTTTGGTAGTTCTTCGTACGCTGATATTGGCTAGGTTTACCTGATCAAGATATAGAACTCACGCCTTGTGTGAGCAGTCGACAGGAGATGGTAAATCTTCCCAGGCACCTGATCTATTTTGCCAATACAACCTACATGAAGCATTGGGTCAAATGATGTTTGACCTGTTTCATGCCAATTGTTTGGTCGTTCTTGGTACACTGATTTTGGCTAGATTTACCTGATCAAAATATAGAACCTACGGCTTGTGTGAGCAGTCGACAGGATATGATTACTCTTCCTAGGCACCTGGTCCCACTTCTTGTATATCCAGGAGTGTGTGTTTGCCCAACTTTTTACTTTGGTCGAATATTTTTACATCAACAGATCCCACCTCTGATGTGTCAGGGATCCGTGTTTGTTCTACTCTTAAATATTTTTCCTCACTGAATTGATGATATTCATCACCGTTTGTTATCTTCACCTTTTCATCAATGGCTACGTGGAGTTTTTAAAATCAGTACCTTTATCATAGTAAGGATTCTTATGAATGCCAGTCATGTTTTCTCCTCCACAGAAATCCTTCTCGTTTCCACTGCATTTTATTCGACAATCTTCGTCAGATTTATTGACGCTTGGCAACGGCAAATTTCTACAGAAACATTTACTGCCAGCCTAAAATACAATAAAATTACCATTTCCATGAATAATGGCTAAGGGTCAACTCATTCTCTACCTAGCGTTCCGTGCTCTATTCGCACTATACCTCTATCAACGCTTAGTCAACGGCTTTTTTGTTTTAGAAATCTTGTTAAAGTTTCTAATATCCAATATTTATGTTTTGGATTAGATATTTTGTCGTATTTTGAAGTAATTTTGGTACAATTAAATTGATGCTTACTGTAAATTGTTTAAAATAGCTGTTTTCTTATTCTAAACTTGGAACTACTTCGTAGTATGCGTATAAATATAGGATATTCACGTGGTGTGTATGTAATGTAAACATGGAATCAAAAGCAAGGAAAGCTGTAAAAAAAAAAAAAAAAAAGCGATAAAATTTGTAAAATAACACAAACAACTACATTATAAATGGTAGCACTGTACTTAATTAAGTGCCAGTGCATGATGTATCACCTGTTGCCAGAGCTTTTAAAGGAGAAGGAAACGAAAATGACTATTTATATTATATGATTATATTGTCACGTAATTACAAGGGTTGACAGAGGTGTAAGTGAAGCTTGCGATAACGCGCCCTATCGTGAGAGAATGGGATTAACTGTGAGTTTTTTTTAACCTAAATCTATTTATCTAGAACAAGGTGAAATAAAGATTGACAAAGAGGACAATATGAGAGATGCTTTTGTAGGGTCATTGATTAATTTAAAAAAAAAATGAAATATTTGAGTCTGTTTAAAGATGACCAAATGGGATTCAATTATAGAAACTCTAAGAATTACTAGTAGTCCATAGAATGGGACATCCTCCCTCTGACAAAATTCTCTACATTTTTCCACAGTCATGGATGTCGATGAAGTGTTTTTCACATTCAATGTTGAATCAGCCTCGTCATGGAAGCATCCGATATATCCTTTTGAAAATAACGAAATACATACTAGAATTTCAGAAGAACATGATGCATGATTTAAAATATCAATGATCACACTATAGAATGCAAGACGAGACAAAAGCTCGAATTCCGCTGAGCTTCATCTTTAATGAATGCCATTGGTTATCGTGAAGATAAAGACTTAAACAAGTATCGAAAAAGGTTTCAATCACTCTCATCGTTCGCCAAGTTCATTTGTAAAGCCTATAACGATCAAAGCATGGTTTAATGATATGACGTAGTACATACGATGATTGCCTGATGGAAAGGCAGATCGCTCATCAAAAGTAACAATTTATCGATGTTATATTCTAACATCGTCGCGTCCCTTTAATATCTTATTCTCACATATGCATAGGACGTATTTAAAACATATCTCCTGAAATAAAATTCATATTATATGTGTTATTTCAACTAAAATTCTAGCATTTGCAATGCACACGTCATGTAGATTTCGATCAGGCAGTTAATTGATAATGTTACACATTAGTTACAAATTAGTAATGTTACAAATTAGTTAAACACGACGATAATAACAGGATATTCTAAAACTTTAATTACTCGTATAAAGGCAGTTTGACTTTATATGGACTTGACGAAATATAATTGTTTAAAATAGGAAATTGAGGAGATTTAGTCTCTAAGTAAACAGTTATTACTGAATCCAACTTACCCGGTAGCACTGGTTGAGCTGTAATTTGAAGAAGAAAAAACAAATGATTTACAGACGTGGTAGATCGACACGTTTTCATAGATTGAACGTTTTTAAATGAATAATATCAATAATTATCAACTTGATGATTAATTAATTGATAGAAACTCGGAATTTTCAACACACACAATCCAAATTTGCTATTCATTATCATTCTGTAATCAATTGTCTTAAATAAGAATAAAACCACGTCCTCTGCAGAAGTCTTTTCCGTTTCAAAAATTCGATTTTATGTCGTGCGAACTGATGTAGTTTAACGAAAGTCAGACTTCCAAATTCTCACAATAAAAGTCTTTCCCAGCAACTTACACGTCCACTATACATAAACAATATTATTTTCTCCTCCTTAATTCTTTGTCATTATTGCATCATGTCTCTACATTTTCAGAATTACATAGACATATTTAATCGACAAGATGTCTCCAGCTAAGAACCCATGTTCTCAGTCTCAACATATTTTTTTTCTAAAATATGCACGCACCCATCAATACTTATTAGGTTATATTGGTATAATTTGCCCCAGAATTAAAGTCATTCCTTAATAACCTAATGCAGGGGACAAAGATATTAACCTTCGTTTATCAAAATGTACATAAACTCGGAAAAATACAAGTTAGCTAAGCCGCTTACTTGGTAAATCATTAATTCGAATATAATATCTTTGTTGTAATTTATTATTCGACCATCATACAGAGAAATATGTTTTACAACAATGATTTGCGTACAAGAAGATGCTAATTGACAACGAGAAAACAGTATGTGTATCAAACCGAAGTATGTTATGGTACACGTTGACTTTCTATTCCATAGAAAGCTGAAAAAAGTGCTGTGATGTAAATTTAGAGAGAGAAAAAAATAGTTCCGGCATCTGGTTGTCAAGGGGGTGTGTCCCCATACCAAACCAGGTTATACTAAAAGTAACCCGCGTTCATCAATTGGAATTTGATCAATCAGAGACAAGGATACAATAGGAATTTAATTATATTGAAATAATGTAGAAAAATAAATCATTAGCTACTTTTTCTTCTGGTATTAATACCTATACATTTACCAATGTAATTTAATCGCAATATGGATTTGACGAAACTTTCAAATGTACAGGGGTTTGAGATACCCGAACGTGTCTTCTAATGGTTAAGTGACTTTTCTTATGTTTCTATTCCCGTGGGGATATGGGTTAGAATGGCCGTCAACACCCCTTGCTTGTCGTTAGAGGCAGCTAAATGGGGACAGTCCTTCGGATAAGATCGCAAAAAACGAGGCCCCGTGTCACAGCAGGTGTGGCCGTAAGCGCCGAGCATAGGCCTAAATTTTGCAGCCCTTCACCGGCAATGGTGACGTCTCCTTCTCGAGAGGGGCGTTAAACAATATTCAGTTAATCAATCCTATGTTTCTATACGTTCATAATACGATGCATAATAAATTATAATCACGTTGTCTTCTGTTATTTAACAACAACAACCCCGTCTTTATTTAACGTCCTATTGTATATACATTCTATGTCTAAACTATCAGTAAGATGACTTCAAAGCTTGAATGGGATGTAGCTAAATACGTTTTGGTTAAAGAACCGTAACGTAATCAAAAAATGTTTTTAAAAAACTACAATGTTTCTATTACAATAGTTTTGATTAGACAAAAATAAAGCAAAATGACAAAATACACAGAAATAAATCCAAAAAACTATGTATATATACGCGCCATAGTGCGGGAAACTCTGGACATTTTACTCACAATCTTAACATAGAAATGCATCGCACTTTTATTCAATTTGTGAGTAAAATGTCCAGAGTTTATACCTCGATAAATTCTTCAAAAAGAATATTTAATCATAGAATACTTAGTATGATGTTCATTTAATTCAGAAGGCGGGGTTAAAGCTGACACGGGTTAATATATATAGTAGAATTTACTTTTTATTCGCCATGTCAGATTAATTTTCTAATGTTATATGTATCGGTGTTCGCGTGATATATAAGGGGACGAGTTTTACTATGCGTCACTTCACATCAATGTCAGATTTACCTGTATGGGTAGCTTCAACAGGTAACACGTACATCTCCGGTACTAAGTTGTATCATTCATACTTCAGAGGGGAATGAAAGCATGTTTGGAACACCATGCAGTGCCCAAAATTACAATAAAAATATCGTACAGAGGTATATCATTCTAAACGTTTTGGATAAACGCGATTTTACAGTTACAGAACGCACATTTGCTGTTAGATTTCCCAGCAAATACAAATGAGACAGAAACAGGCACTTGATTTGCTTTTGTACTGAACTGTAGTTCACTGTACCTTTTAGACAGTCTGCACCAGCTGATTGCATATTTAGCTTTTGTTATGAACACTTCAAGTAACTTCTTAAACATTGTTGAAATTGTTCTCTTTAACTTTCCATTAAGTTGTCGTTTACATAAACAACATCCATACGTCACTGGAGGCCCCATACTTGTTTTTTTCATGTATTCACTAGCTGCATGGTGGAATTTATTACTTGTGATCGTCATTAAGACTGCATAAACTTAGCAAAAAACGCCAGAGACAAATAATTATGGGAAGTCTAATAATTCATAAGAAAAAAAGTAGGGAGGAAAAATTGGTATTCGAACCACAGATATGCAATCTGGGCCTATCCAAAACTTCAATGAGACTGTCGCTATACCACCTCGGCTATCCATCCCATGAAGATTATCTGAATTTCAAGCTATCTAAAGTCATACGTCATGGATATAGAAATTTCCTTGATAATACAACAAAAGTTATACACAAAAAATAAGGTTTTTCATAGAGTGGGTCAAGTCTCCATACTTTTATTTACAAAACATATTACACCTGAACATGTACTAACATATTTTACTTAGTTCACAATTGAAACTTGGCCCATTGCATATGAAAACCTGCTTAGAAAAGTCAATTTTACTGTTATTTTGTGCAATTTTCGCGTATATGTGATTTTAAGTAGGCTTTTTTCAATGTTCTTTGAAATGGGCATATCGAAAAAGCATTTTTTGAAACTATGGATTGGTTGTTTTAACTAGAATGTATTTTTTTTTCTTTTTCTGGAGAGTTTCAATTTTAACTTTCAATTGATATTTGTCCCTCTGTGTGTTCTTGGCTCGATAAAGTCACTCATCTTCTTATGTGTGAAATGTTAGGAAAGGGGTGACACATTCATCAACAATCATGGTATCGGGACATACATACTCTCTATCAAACAAGTCAAGCAGGCAGAGAGATGAAATGACCGAAAAAGATGTCACTGGGTTTAAAGGGACATGGACACGTTTTGATCTGAAAATTTTCAAATTTCATTTTCCCATTTGTATTGTTTGCAATGCTTAACTACAGTATTTTTAACGGTCAACCAAAATTGAATGTCCATTGTTGAATTACAAGTGAGATACAGCACTCACAATAGTATTGTATGTGTCTATACATGTTTATACATGTCTATACATATTAGAATACAATTGAGATGACCTTGGTCTAATTTAAACAAAAGATCAAAGGGTAGGGTGAACAATGGGAACAATTAATGAAAGGGAATACACGGGGTTGATCAATAGATCAGAGGGTGAAGGAATACACGGGGGGGGGGGGGGGGGTGAACAATAGATCAAGGGATGGGAGATGTGAACAATGGATCAAAGGGGTGATACATTGGGAGTGAACAATAGATCGAAAGGTGGGGGTGAACAATAGATCAAAGGGGAGAATAATGACGTCATATGGTAAAATTAGCATATTCTATTGTTCTCACGAACAATAGCTCTAATGTTTACCTGGGTTTTCCCAGCTATTTTTAGATATTATATTGTTCTTGAAACAATAGAAGAGGTAGTATTACAACCTTGACCTAAACATAAGATCGATGGATTGAAGATCAAAGGAGTTGTTGGGGGGGGGGGGGGGGGCTAAACAATAGATTTATTGTTCTTAACAACAATAGAAAGAACTAGCTGGAAAACCCAATAGTATCGGGCATCAAAGTGATCAATGAAGCTGAGATGAAAGGGGTCATATGACCTAAATCGTTTGAACGGAGATCCTCTATTTTAGATTGACTTTTTATTTTTAAATGTATTGATCGGTGATCAAAGGGGTTCATATGGCAAGTATCGAAAGGATCTAATATTCTGGTGAATAATAAATCTCAAAAAATTCAAAAGAAATCTAGAAAAAACTGTCAATTTAAAAATAAACACCCCTGTGCTGAGTCCATATATATCCGCCTGTACAATATGACCGCCTTCGCTATATGTCCGCCCAGTTTTGGACCAAACTGTCCTTATTTGGCCGCCTGCACAATATGTCCGCCCAATTTTGTTTTCAGAGAGTCACTATATGTCCGCCTGCACTATATGTCCGCCTAATTGTTTTCAAAGTGTCGCAATATGTCCGCCTGATTTTTGAACGAACTATTACAAAAAGTCCACCTACATTAGAATTTGATTACTATATAACGTCGGTGAAAAAGACATAATATTTCGAATTATATCTGTACAAAAGACATAATTCGACATTTATATAGTAGGGAAGCCTGCTGAGGCCATTACAAGAAAGAACCTTATTTTATTGCGTTTAATCTTAAAACACAAAAGTGAATAAACGCAATTATTATTGCGGTTATTCGCAAAATCTTTTGCGTTTGAACGTAATAGTATCTGCGTTTAAATGCAATATTTTGCAATCAAACGCAATAAAAGAAAGTTTTTTCTATCTACTGGCTTCAACAGGCGTCCGTAATGGCAAATAAAACTCCAAATTACTCGCCCTTGATTACAGGTGGCGCACGATCCGTTAACGTCCAAGGCGTTTCTAACCTCAGATTTAAGAGAGCGTCGGAAGGACACGTTTAGATAAGAAAGTTGTTGAATATTTAGTAACGACGACGGATTACGGTTCGTAGGACCTCACTGCGCTTAGAGACGAACTTAGAAAACGCATTGCAAGACTCTCTGGGCGGAAAGGAAAGCACGTTGAGAGTTTCAGCTGCAACCGAATTTTCTCTGTCACATCGATTAAATAAAGACATTCAATACACATTTAACGTTTTTCATTATAAACTACTTCGTGATTAAGTTTACATGCTTAAACAGTAGAATTAACAGTAGTAGTAGGTTGAATATAAAATATACAATACATCATAATTCTTTATAAGTTGTTGAATTGCATATGTTTAAAACAATAAGATGCGGACCCCCCCCCCCCCCCTCTCTCTCTCTTTCTTTCTCTCTCTCGCGATCGAGGATTAAGAATATCAATTATTAAATATATCCATATATCTCTGAATTTCTATTATTAAGCTGTTAAAATGTGTAGTAATAATGAATGTATATGTATAACTTCTCTTTATGAAATAAAATTCACGATAGAGAAGACACATGTATATGTATACAGAGTACATATATCATATACCTTAACTTCACAGTTAACAGTTTATTTACGTGTTTTAACTTATATCACTTACGTGATGACGTCACGGTAAGTCCTTGCGATCAACTTTTTTATTAGTCCATAGGGCAAGCGAGAGCATAAAAATTGGCAGGTCAAATAAATTTTACTACCCCATATGCTAGGTGTACAATAAGGATTCAAAATTTCGAGTTTCTACATTTTAATTGAATATTACAATTTGGATTGCAAGTTTAAGACGGAAGTTCAAGCTTTCTTTCAACTTCTAAATTCACGTCTCCATCCATATACTATGATTGATATACTATGAGTTGGTTGTACTCTGCGTGAAAAGCACGACTGTATCCTGCGTATAGGAATGGTTGTATCCAAATGACGTTTGTCCATGGTGTTGCAGGAAACTGATGTAGGCCTACATAATTTGACCCGTGTTTACTTTCACGTATAAGGATTTATCACGTGTATACATGTATGTACCATGACAGTTCATGATCTGAATGATTTAATACTAAAAAACATCACTTAACAAATGTAGTACACTTTTCAATTTGAAGGTCAATTTGAATGTTCATACTGCAGATTGAAATCAAAGTTACAAGTGCATATTGAAAAACGAAAAACGTAATGCAATGATTTTTAAAAATAAAAACCACAATGAAGAATAGGTCTACCGGGGTATGTGTGGCTTTTATTATGAACACAACATTGTATATATGACAGTGAAATTTGTATTTACTTCACTTGGATAAATTTATAGCTTTATTAATTTGCATTTAATTTTGATAAAAGGAGATATGATTCAAATTTTATTTCTAAAAAATTCAGAAACATCTTAAACTCTTGAGATGCAT
>NC_079170.1:44230811-44272656 GCF_947568905.1 Ostrea edulis
TAGAATTTACTTTTTATTCGCCATGTCAGATTAATTTTCTAATGTTATATGTATCGGTGTTCGCGTGATATATAAGGGGACGAGTTTTACTATGCGTCACTTCACATCAATGTCAGATTTACCTGTATGGGTAGCTTCAACAGGTAACACGTACATCTCCGGTACTAAGTTGTATCATTCATACTTCAGAGGGGAATGAAAGCATGTTTGGAACACCATGCAGTGCCCAAAATTACAATAAAAATATCGTACAGAGGTATATCATTCTAAACGTTTTGGATAAACGCGATTTTACAGTTACAGAACGCACATTTGCTGTTAGATTTCCCAGCAAATACAAATGAGACAGAAACAGGCACTTGATTTGCTTTTGTACTGAACTGTAGTTCACTGTACCTTTTAGACAGTCTGCACCAGCTGATTGCATATTTAGCTTTTGTTATGAACACTTCAAGTAACTTCTTAAACATTGTTGAAATTGTTCTCTTTAACTTTCCATTAAGTTGTCGTTTACATAAACAACATCCATACGTCACTGGAGGCCCCATACTTGTTTTTTTCATGTATTCACTAGCTGCATGGTGGAATTTATTACTTGTGATCGTCATTAAGACTGCATAAACTTAGCAAAAAACGCCAGAGACAAATAATTATGGGAAGTCTAATAATTCATAAGAAAAAAAGTAGGGAGGAAAAATTGGTATTCGAACCACAGATATGCAATCTGGGCCTATCCAAAACTTCAATGAGACTGTCGCTATACCACCTCGGCTATCCATCCCATGAAGATTATCTGAATTTCAAGCTATCTAAAGTCATACGTCATGGATATAGAAATTTCCTTGATAATACAACAAAAGTTATACACAAAAAATAAGGTTTTTCATAGAGTGGGTCAAGTCTCCATACTTTTATTTACAAAACATATTACACCTGAACATGTACTAACATATTTTACTTAGTTCACAATTGAAACTTGGCCCATTGCATATGAAAACCTGCTTAGAAAAGTCAATTTTACTGTTATTTTGTGCAATTTTCGCGTATATGTGATTTTAAGTAGGCTTTTTTCAATGTTCTTTGAAATGGGCATATCGAAAAAGCATTTTTTGAAACTATGGATTGGTTGTTTTAACTAGAATGTATTTTTTTTTCTTTTTCTGGAGAGTTTCAATTTTAACTTTCAATTGATATTTGTCCCTCTGTGTGTTCTTGGCTCGATAAAGTCACTCATCTTCTTATGTGTGAAATGTTAGGAAAGGGGTGACACATTCATCAACAATCATGGTATCGGGACATACATACTCTCTATCAAACAAGTCAAGCAGGCAGAGAGATGAAATGACCGAAAAAGATGTCACTGGGTTTAAAGGGACATGGACACGTTTTGATCTGAAAATTTTCAAATTTCATTTTCCCATTTGTATTGTTTGCAATGCTTAACTACAGTATTTTTAACGGTCAACCAAAATTGAATGTCCATTGTTGAATTACAAGTGAGATACAGCACTCACAATAGTATTGTATGTGTCTATACATGTTTATACATGTCTATACATATTAGAATACAATTGAGATGACCTTGGTCTAATTTAAACAAAAGATCAAAGGGTAGGGTGAACAATGGGAACAATTAATGAAAGGGAATACACGGGGTTGATCAATAGATCAGAGGGTGAAGGAATACACGGGGGGGGGGGGGGGGGTGAACAATAGATCAAGGGATGGGAGATGTGAACAATGGATCAAAGGGGTGATACATTGGGAGTGAACAATAGATCGAAAGGTGGGGGTGAACAATAGATCAAAGGGGAGAATAATGACGTCATATGGTAAAATTAGCATATTCTATTGTTCTCACGAACAATAGCTCTAATGTTTACCTGGGTTTTCCCAGCTATTTTTAGATATTATATTGTTCTTGAAACAATAGAAGAGGTAGTATTACAACCTTGACCTAAACATAAGATCGATGGATTGAAGATCAAAGGAGTTGTTGGGGGGGGGGGGGGGGGCTAAACAATAGATTTATTGTTCTTAACAACAATAGAAAGAACTAGCTGGAAAACCCAATAGTATCGGGCATCAAAGTGATCAATGAAGCTGAGATGAAAGGGGTCATATGACCTAAATCGTTTGAACGGAGATCCTCTATTTTAGATTGACTTTTTATTTTTAAATGTATTGATCGGTGATCAAAGGGGTTCATATGGCAAGTATCGAAAGGATCTAATATTCTGGTGAATAATAAATCTCAAAAAATTCAAAAGAAATCTAGAAAAAACTGTCAATTTAAAAATAAACACCCCTGTGCTGAGTCCATATATATCCGCCTGTACAATATGACCGCCTTCGCTATATGTCCGCCCAGTTTTGGACCAAACTGTCCTTATTTGGCCGCCTGCACAATATGTCCGCCCAATTTTGTTTTCAGAGAGTCACTATATGTCCGCCTGCACTATATGTCCGCCTAATTGTTTTCAAAGTGTCGCAATATGTCCGCCTGATTTTTGAACGAACTATTACAAAAAGTCCACCTACATTAGAATTTGATTACTATATAACGTCGGTGAAAAAGACATAATATTTCGAATTATATCTGTACAAAAGACATAATTCGACATTTATATAGTAGGGAAGCCTGCTGAGGCCATTACAAGAAAGAACCTTATTTTATTGCGTTTAATCTTAAAACACAAAAGTGAATAAACGCAATTATTATTGCGGTTATTCGCAAAATCTTTTGCGTTTGAACGTAATAGTATCTGCGTTTAAATGCAATATTTTGCAATCAAACGCAATAAAAGAAAGTTTTTTCTATCTACTGGCTTCAACAGGCGTCCGTAATGGCAAATAAAACTCCAAATTACTCGCCCTTGATTACAGGTGGCGCACGATCCGTTAACGTCCAAGGCGTTTCTAACCTCAGATTTAAGAGAGCGTCGGAAGGACACGTTTAGATAAGAAAGTTGTTGAATATTTAGTAACGACGACGGATTACGGTTCGTAGGACCTCACTGCGCTTAGAGACGAACTTAGAAAACGCATTGCAAGACTCTCTGGGCGGAAAGGAAAGCACGTTGAGAGTTTCAGCTGCAACCGAATTTTCTCTGTCACATCGATTAAATAAAGACATTCAATACACATTTAACGTTTTTCATTATAAACTACTTCGTGATTAAGTTTACATGCTTAAACAGTAGAATTAACAGTAGTAGTAGGTTGAATATAAAATATACAATACATCATAATTCTTTATAAGTTGTTGAATTGCATATGTTTAAAACAATAAGATGCGGACCCCCCCCCCCCCCCTCTCTCTCTCTTTCTTTCTCTCTCTCGCGATCGAGGATTAAGAATATCAATTATTAAATATATCCATATATCTCTGAATTTCTATTATTAAGCTGTTAAAATGTGTAGTAATAATGAATGTATATGTATAACTTCTCTTTATGAAATAAAATTCACGATAGAGAAGACACATGTATATGTATACAGAGTACATATATCATATACCTTAACTTCACAGTTAACAGTTTATTTACGTGTTTTAACTTATATCACTTACGTGATGACGTCACGGTAAGTCCTTGCGATCAACTTTTTTATTAGTCCATAGGGCAAGCGAGAGCATAAAAATTGGCAGGTCAAATAAATTTTACTACCCCATATGCTAGGTGTACAATAAGGATTCAAAATTTCGAGTTTCTACATTTTAATTGAATATTACAATTTGGATTGCAAGTTTAAGACGGAAGTTCAAGCTTTCTTTCAACTTCTAAATTCACGTCTCCATCCATATACTATGATTGATATACTATGAGTTGGTTGTACTCTGCGTGAAAAGCACGACTGTATCCTGCGTATAGGAATGGTTGTATCCAAATGACGTTTGTCCATGGTGTTGCAGGAAACTGATGTAGGCCTACATAATTTGACCCGTGTTTACTTTCACGTATAAGGATTTATCACGTGTATACATGTATGTACCATGACAGTTCATGATCTGAATGATTTAATACTAAAAAACATCACTTAACAAATGTAGTACACTTTTCAATTTGAAGGTCAATTTGAATGTTCATACTGCAGATTGAAATCAAAGTTACAAGTGCATATTGAAAAACGAAAAACGTAATGCAATGATTTTTAAAAATAAAAACCACAATGAAGAATAGGTCTACCGGGGTATGTGTGGCTTTTATTATGAACACAACATTGTATATATGACAGTGAAATTTGTATTTACTTCACTTGGATAAATTTATAGCTTTATTAATTTGCATTTAATTTTGATAAAAGGAGATATGATTCAAATTTTATTTCTAAAAAATTCAGAAACATCTTAAACTCTTGAGATGCATTTTTCTTCTGGTTTGCGCCAACAGTTAAAATAAGCTAGGACTGGTATTCGTTTCTTTGACGTATTGGACTGTACTTCCGTGGATCAGTCGATAAACATGACATAACAACATAACTATGGTAATGAAAACTTTGATAAGTTATGAAAGTTTGACAATTTCATCCCATATTTTGATTAATTTCATACGTATTGACTATATTGAAGAATCCAGACTCGTTTTCCCTGAAATTCAAACAATATTTTACAACACGTTTTGAATTATAACAAAATTAACAATGAAAGTAAAGTGATGAAATTAATTTACAATCCAGTCATCAAAATCGAAAACAAGACCTAGGAATATTCACTGCCTTACAGTTACAGTCTGATTATAGCCACCCCTCCATTACAGTCGCGTCATCGTACCGAGTGATGACGGAAAGGGGGGGGGGGGGGGTGGTGCTGTTAGCAATCGCGATCATTCATATTTTGACGACCTTGGTTAACTCTAAATTAATTTTTAAATGACATCTGTAATATATTTTTGTACCATACTTCGTTTAATATATTGATGACTCAATTTCCCCTGTTCGATTATAGATCTAATCTAGAAGGGGGGGGGGGTGGTGGGTGAGAGTCATATAATTATAAGATCATTCATGACTGTATCACTAAGGATTGATAAAATTTCAGCATAAAACATTCATGTAGAATATTACGATCTACAGAGGAAATGTTTAACCCCCCCCCCCCCCCCCCCGTAAATACTTTCTGCAACAAAGTCGTCATCTGATATCTGTGAAGTCGGACTGAACTGAAGACTGAAGTTTATAGCGCATGGCACTGAGTGGAACTTAAAACGATCGTTGTCGCTGTCACATATGATGACAATGAACCAATTGAATTTTTTTAAAAGCTTCATATCTCGGGAATTCTATCCCCGCTCCCTATTTGCACAACAAAAACCTTACAATCTCTCATAAATCTTATGTACACCGGAAGTCAACAAGGACGTAAACGAGTCTTGCGCCACCTATGTTTGAAATAGGGGAAACAAACTGACAAATATTCGCAATTGCTGTGTCCCCAACGTTTTATTTTATTGATTTGCGCATAGGTGTGGTGTGTAAATTGTTGTACGCAACTGCAAATTGTGGATTACATAAATTATACCATTAATTAAATGGTCTGTGTCATCCCCACTAAGTTTTATCTAACAACTAAACAATTATGTGCTGTCGCAATGACGTTTTGACAGACGACAGCTAGCTCCCATAGCAGAGTCTCATTTAAGAATAGAAAACTATCTTATGAGCAACCATGAAATATAATGTGATTCCATCCGAGGGTTGCAAAAATGCTGTGAAAACGGAGGCTTTGCCGAGGGTCATAAGAGAGTATTTTTCTCTCATATTTCTAGAAATTTTCCGTTTTTCTTTGTGCCTAGTGACGCCATTTTGAGGAATTTTCCAATTACATGTAATTAATTTTTCGTTGTACATTAAAAGTAACACCAGAATCGAATTCTACGACCTTCATTTTGGCAACTTCGCTGCTGACAAAAAATTGGCCGACGAGTGTATAAGTGAATTGTATTAGAGTTATTCCTCTTTAAATAAGTACATAATAAATCAATAATCAGTGTGATGCGTGACGTCACTCGGCACAGTCCATCAGCGCGAAACATTTTGACAGACCTAATCAGAATTTGAATTCACAACTGCACGCTTTCTTCTTAAAGGAGCATTGATATTGACATTGATTGAGCAGTTATTTAATGACGAATGTGTGAAGAGAGATTCCAAGTGATTTTTGTTGGTGGATATGGGCATGGCTAGACTTTCGCTTTCCACATGTGCAAGGACTCGAGTGTCATGGGACATTGGAGGCACTTATTTCACACTGAGACACGGACAGTAGACGTTGACAGATTGAATGTGGAGGTAGGCCTAGAACTAGTAGACCGTGTAGGGGTTTCTGTGAACTGCATAATGCACCAGATAACATAGATGTGACGATACTCGCAAACATTTTCGATATGAGGAATTTGTGACAGTTGTTGAGTGTGCGATAGTTGTTCAAGGAATGTGTATTTTTGTGTCCGGTCACATACACCTGGAGATGATCAGGGACATTACAATCTGACATTTTTGTACAAGAGCTTTGCGGACGCTAGACTAGTAGTGTTCGTCAATCGAGTACCGTAAGTTGCAGGTTAGTTGTCAAACCTCCTCGTCGAGGTCTCATTACGTCGCCCTACGTTCGTTTGTGTATAATACGACCTCTAGCGGAAGTTTAGGCTAGTTGTGTATTGGTTATTACGTCATGGAATATGAAAGATAAACGTCACGTGATATGAAAGATAGAAATATCTTTCATACCTTTCTTTCATAGAATATCTGTATCTACATACGTAGATATAGTGAGGTGGTCCAACAACGTGATTTGTGAATTCCCGAATATGGCATGTATTCTTTGCACTTTGTGCCAGTGGAACACTGTGTTGAGAACGCATGTCCGTGTCGTTTTGTCATATGACTGAGTTTAGTTTAAAAACGTGTTGTGTCAGGTTAAACTTTATTTTTTAATTACCATAATCCACACATGCTCTGTTGTGTCCGACCGTACTTTATTTTAATAGTCCCATATCGAGTTGTATGTAGTTCCGTTAGCGTGACAGTGCTCCTTATTTATGCTATTGTTAGATTAACGACATATCTTTGGCAGGACTGTTTAAAGGATTTTAATTACGTTTAACGGAATGTGTTTTTGTGTTAGCGTGACTATGGGTGACAATTTTAGTGCGATTACCTGCGTGTTGTTTAGAGTTATATCAAACGACGCATGTTGTGTGTAGTTGCGTTAGCGTGACTATACGTGTTTTTTATAGTTGAGAGAAACCATGGAGTGTTGTGTGCAGAATCGTTAGCGTCTTGTTTACTTGAGTGTTGAGTGTAGTACCGGTAGCGTTGTGTTCTCTCGCGTAAATCTAAAAAAAAAAGAACAAAAAACAAAAACAAAAAACCTTAAAGTGCGGGGTGTTATGCCGTATAATAACGCATTGATTAATTGTAATTATAATTTTCTGCGCATATGTATGAGCTAGTGCGTCCATGTTGTGTTAGCTAACGTAAATAATAAGATTAAACTATGACGTAACGTTGTTGTGTTTTCTTACGTGAATACATGTAATGAGATACTTGATTAGTGTAGCGTTATTATTCTGTAGATTAACGCTACGTCACCTTTTAGATATCCGTGAGTGTATGAAGTAGTGAAGCAAATATGCTGTTTCCTAATTTAATTTTTTTTTTTAAATTGCAGTGAAGCGCGTTGCTAAGTCATAGATCCTTGACTGAGAGTGAGACTTTTATGTGTAACTGTTTTAGCTTGTAACTCAATTGTGCTGTATTTCCTAACGTAAATCATGAAAAACCTGGAAGGGGGAGGCGTTGTTATGTCATACTAATGTTTGTTTTCTCTACGTAAATATATATATAATGAGATAGTTGAAGACCATTGCACCTAGTAGGTCATATTTAATTAAATTATCCCGACAAAATTATGTAATCGTTACGTTTTACGGGCATGATTACAATTTGAACAAATAATTTTTCAAATTTTATTTTCCCATTTTACATGTTTACAATGCTTTTTAATATTTCTAATGGTCAACAAAAATTTGAATGACAATTATTGAGAGATAAAGCACTCACATTTTTTTTTTTGTAAACAAGGCCATGTTTTGTTTACATATATTGATCGGTGAATAACAACAGATACATGTTTAAATCGAAATCAGATGTTATAAACACTAAAAACTATTTAATTGTACTTAGAATAAACTTGTAAGAGGAAAAAATGAATAAATCTGCTTTCAACGAAACTTTTACTCGTATATTTAAGCTATGTAAACAAAAGAATACACGAGCCTTGTTTACATCACAAAGAAATTAGAATTGTGATCTCTGATTCAGACTCGTTTTGACGATTGTTTTATGAAGAAATATTACCCAACGACAATGAAATAATAAATATAATATGGATGGACATATTGTGATAGTTCATTACAAAAGTAGTAGGGAAGACATCATTCTGTGTAGGCGAACATATAAAGACAGTTTGGTCCAAAATTGGGCGGACATTTAGTGCAGGCGGACATATAAGGACAGTTTAGTCCAAAATTGGACGGACATATAGTGAAGGCGGACCTATTGGGCAGGCGGACATATAGGGACTCAACAACCCTGTTCCATGAATCTTAAAAGCGTATTTCCATAATGAATTGTTCACGGGATGACAAAAGCTTTCAATCCTGTAATGCGTTCACAGACACCGAGAAATTAGCTTGACACATCAATGGACCAGTCTCTATTCAATCCAGTTGACTCCGACCGAGGAAACTTGATACTTATTTTACCTTTATGCATCGATTGATACACCTGTATTTTGCAGATAATTTTCCTGTTCAATTAAATGAAAATAAATACAAAAACAAGCACATTTTTTCATCAATTTTGTAAATCTTTAAAATCAGAATGATTTTTGCCCATTAAACCTTTTCTATACCATCTGGAAAACTCTTAAGATTTGATGATTTGATTGTAAAGAAACACAAAGGTCCTTAATCGGTGGATTTTTTTTTTCACTCCTCGTTATCGTTTTCAGAGATGAATAACAACGATTTGGGTCTTTAAACAACCTTCACCCAGCAGTGATCCTCATACTCGGATTGTATTTAATAGTAAGTCTTTGATCGTGTGTAGAATTTGATGATTGAATATTTAAAAATATAGTTGAGTGAAACTTCGATAAACTTCACGGCGAACTAAGGTCTATTTTAACGCATATGATATGGGGATGTATGTAATGACGAGTACTGGCTCGTGATGAGTAAAGTATTGTATATATACTTATTCGACACTGTGTACCGGTAAGCATGTTCAGATACAATTTTTGTTCCTCATTTTCATTCATGCTTCCTAAATAAAAACTTTGTTTACTGTCATGACTTTTTTGAAAATATCAAAATGAATGTTTTATTATAACAATAGTTAAAAAATATGATACTTTGACAAACAATTAAAATAACTGAATATTTGACCCCCCCCCCCCCCAAAAAAAAATCAGCAAACTTTTGTGCTCCATTTTTTTTCTTTCTCTCAGATTCTGTTTTTAATTTCGGCAAATATTTCCAAACTTCAATTTAATATCTTAATGGTATGGATAGTGAAAATCTGATTTACCATAGTTATAATTTCCTTATATACAGGCAAAATTTGATGTTCATGTATGTCTATATATATTTCTACCTGTTCAGGGGCGTCGGCAAGTATTTGACATTGGGTTGGTGAAATGGGTCGAAAAACCGAACAGCCTCCAAGCAGAAGCTTCCGGTATACAAAATAGTCACAAATAGAGACGATACTTTATCAAATATATCGATGAAATTGGGCTCTATAATATAAATAAATTTCTTGTCGGTGGCCTATTGGTTAGGCTGCCAGACTCTTGACCGAAAGGTCGTGGGTTCGAGTCCTGGCCACAGCTGGGCCAACGTTGCGTCCTTGGGAAAGGCACTTTACACGAATTTTCTCACCCCACCAAAGTGTAAAAGGGGTACCTGGCTATAGACAGTGAAAGATATTGTTAGAATGTTAGTGCTCTAATGCCTGTAACGACAGCTTGCGCTGTATGCTTCCAAGGAAGCTGAGAAAGTTCTAGATTGATATAAGGTCTGCCGGGGTAATTGTATTGTAAAGCGCTTTGAGCAGCATACGCTGGTAAAGCGCTATATACATGTAGAAACCAATAATCATCATTATCATTATTTTATTTTCATATTATAAGGGCACGAGTAATCATCTTACGCAAATACACTACGATATGTGTATGAATATAATCAAGCTACTGAATCCGAGTGGTTTCGCTCCATTGCATGTTCGCTCTGAGTGCGTTCGTTCCATTTATCTGTAAAATTCGCCTTGAATGGTTTCGCCCCTATTCAGTGGATAATGGAATACGATGTTTATCTAGGGCAACTGAGGCGTGCACATGTCGAGCATTTTGATTTTGAAGCGATAATAAATGACATATTTGTTTTAAAAATTCTTAACCTATACATGATATTATTGAAACTTATAATATTGAAGTCTCACATTTGAACATATATTAAGTTCGCACAAATTTTCTTAATTAACGATTGATCTGAATATATCCCTTAGCTAAAGTAATCTGCCCTCCTTGGGTAAATGTAATATTTAGAAGAGCTAACTTTACGTGACTTTATTCGAAGAGTGCATTGTGCATAATGTTTCGTTACTTTCGGCTTATGATAGCAGATGACATTCAAGATTCATGTTGGTTTTGAAATACAAAGGTCAAGGTCATTATCATACTAAATACCTATTGCGGCCATTCAAAGCTTCATACTTATAAACTTATTGAATACCGGTAGTTTAATGTACTCCACATAGACACCCATTTTGTAATCCTTTTTTCCAATTATTGTGATGATTTCGATTGCCAAACATTGAAATCCTTGTGTAATGACATTGACACATTGTGCCGTTTTCGTTATCTTACATGTACGTAGCTGTGAATATATTTAGATGTTTGTTTAATGTATTTACGTTGTGTATTATGTTTGTGCTGAACATTATTTAATTTTGATAATAATATTAACACAAAATAATTACTTTATATTCATGATCTATAGTTTCTGCCTGTAAAATTTTAAATTGCAATGCAGTTTTACATCAATCTTACTTGATTATAGAAAAACAGCAAGCCAGTTGAAGAAAATTGTGGTGAATTTGCATTCAAGGTCTACTAGCTGTTTTGAAAGACATGTACTAAAAAAAAAAAACTACTTGTAATCATATTTTTCATAATAGTGTTGCTTTTTACATGTTAGTTTTTTATTTTATTGCTTTATCTTCAATTTCAAAAGCACGTGTATATTATGCTAATTACAATGAGAGTTGATCTCTGCAACATCGCAACATAACTGTAAAACCTATTTGACCCAACTTGACGTTTCATTTCAGATTCAAAGCTCTCGGTGCAAATTAATGAGTTTCTACACCATTTCAGAAATAAGTCTCTTGCACATGAAAATTTGAAGTTTTGATGCACAAATACTACCCAAAGAATCTAGATTCTTTATGAATACTGTTGTTCAGTTCAAAACCTCTTTCCAGTTCATTGTTTTACAACGAATTTAAAGATATTTATTAGTAATTACCATGGAATTTACAGTTCTGTTTAAGTTAAAGTCCCGGGAACAAGTTTAAAAGGTGTCTGCTTCGAAATTTGTTCTACTGAATTGAAGAGGTAGAAAACTTTTTTATTATTCACTTCGAATATACAGTGTAGTATGTTATCATAAAAGCCCGGATTTTAGTACTTAAATACTTTGATTGGAATACCACATGTTTTCAAATACTGTTACCCGTTGCTAGATAATAGCACTCTGGAGTGAATGCTTTCTGTTCTCTGGGGGTAACAATAAGGTTTATTCAAATGCCTCTCGACCAATCAGATTCGAGAATTTTACATGAACGTATAATGATATAAAGTGTCAAATTCTTTTACACTTCCTTGTCATGTTTCATGGATTTACAATCAAGAAATTTCTCACAAAAATAAATTTCACTTGATTGACATGTTGGTACCTGAAAATTGATACCCCTATCGGTAGTTCAGGTATAATCATACGTTGATATGAAATGCATAAAATATAGTTTTCCCAGATTACAAAATCTAATGCACCCTATAAATCAAAACTTGCCATATCAAACACACACAAATGATTCTGATTCAATCATCGCATGTACCATTTGCAATGTAAAAACTAAATTTAAAACATTTAGAATCAGCATTAATCTCAAAATAAGTCAGAATTCTAAATGTAACACTTTAAATGAATCCGTTGTTTGATTTAATCTATTCGATAGGTTTAATCACAAAATTACTGAGAATCCTAAATGTAACATTTATTTGAATTTAATGTTTAATTCGAAATAATTTGATAAATTTATAGTCATCATTTTCCTCACCTGCGCTGAGAATGAACAGACCGACATGCAGCAAGGGCCGCATCTTGGAGAGTGTGAGGGTGTCTTCCCACTAAAATTCTTACATCTGTACGGGTGACTGGTTTTAGCTAGACAGGAATGGTGCACAGGTAAGTGTGTCACCGAATAAAGGACAATAATTACAGTTTCCCCTCATTATTTTTATGACTTATGACACTGCGATCCATTCCTCACATGCTGTTGTATCTTTGAAATAAAATACAGTTACACTAAAGATAAACATTTATATGAAGCATATGTAAAATCATCAATCAACTACACTATCTTGTCCTATAAAAATGTACTTATATTTGTACATTTCTAAACAATGTCAGTGATATATTAAAACATTATAAATCTTTGTTATTTCATATTGATAAGATGTGTGTCTGAAACAATTAAGATATACTTATAATATATACATGTATATGATTTGATTTCATTGAAGATAGTATTGCAGAAGGGATTATACGCGCCAATCACGTTTGCATATAAAACCCTAACGTCCTGTGATGAATGGATCGTAGTGTTATGAGTCATAAAAATAATGAGGGGAAAGGGATGGATTACATCACGGACACCTGATGTTTCGTTATTAGATACCATTGTTTATGTTGAATGTTAACAAATCAGATTTAACGCGAATATTATGGAGAACCTTAAGAAGATAGACAGTTTACATCGTCAATGTATTGATATATGTATACACCCCTACTAACGTGTTCGGAACATATTCTTTATCGGTGTTAAGTAAAGCGTAAAATCAAAGACTATCGAATGAAATATAATCTCGCTGCTTCGAGACTCCAACGCGAGCTACCTGAGACCCGGTGAATTTTCTACCGGATATGGATGTGCTTTAAGGAATTTCAGTGTTAATGTAAGTATCAATTAGAAATTATGGTATATTGTGCTTTATTTGTTTTTACAATATATAGATCTACGTATCAATGCATTATTTTCCTAATGCCATCAGCTAATAAAGCTTAAATAAGAAATGGCAAGAAAGAGTTATCGTCCTTAGATTTGGACCTAGGCCAACTTTGAAAGAACTCTTGATTATCGTGGGGAAAAAAAAATGAGAGGACGTCTTTCTAGTTCAAAGAGCCATAATTAAATTTTAATGTTGCATAGGGATTGTGTTCAATTTATCAAACACTGAAATGTTGCATACAATTTACCATTTTCACGCAGAAAATACTATAGTCTGTTTCATGTTTGAGGTATAAGATAAGATAAGATAAGATAAGATAAGATATTCTTTATTTCCTCCAAATTAATGGAGAGTATATCATAATCAAATTATAAACTTATTTGAACAGAACAGGAAAAAAACATATTTATAGTATGTACATATTTGAAACTAATGATTATAATCTACAGATTACGGCAGTCTATGACAAAAAAAAAAACCCTCTATTTTTATACAATGTATTTGCGACAGTTAACATGATTTGCTTCCATTTTGCATAAGAAATATTTTCAAAGCTTGTACCTTGAACACAACCGATTAAAGATAAAAATTGCCATTCATGATCTTGATATTCAAACAAAGCATACTCTTCTACACTGAGTATTTGTAGAATATTTTCAAGCATAGTTTCTCTGTCTTCCAAGAGGTTAAAACAACTTAGCATAAGATGCATATTAAGATTATGCGTATTCCTATTACATTGATATATGTATCTGTGAATGTGTATGTTAAAAGCAAAGAAAGATGCATTGCAAGTATCTTAAAACTTCTAAACTTAATATTTCTTTGGTGGAAACATAATCATTTTCCTAATTTAGCAGTATAGATAAAGTGAATTTATTTTATGAAGAAAGTAAATTTTATTGATTGGATTTATTGTGGTGACCAGGGGGTGTATACTACCCATTCATAATTTTTTGAAATGTAAAGATTTTAATAATTAAACTCATTTATGTTCCGTTAGCCTCAGCTATACCTTGCCAAGTAGACTAGGCTTGTTTTTTTTGGCATGACAGGCAGAACCAGTAACACAATGTTGAATTGCAAAATGTCATTTATTAATAAAATGACGAAAATAAAACTTGACAAAATAATGGGGATTAGAAAAGACTAGAAAACATTGGTTAACATCATTGGATAAGTATTATGCAATCTGACCCCCAGCAAAATCTAACATAAAAATATATGTCAACAGAACTGTGTAAAAATAGGAGCATATAAGTACATGAAAAATACATGGACATGTCACATAAATGTTATTAATAAAGGAACTGGCTTCATTGACCATGACCTGACCTAGGGTATGTTAAATTTACCCAGAGAAGCTATTGTGCTAAATTAAACTTAATATACAGCACAACCAGCCGCAAGACATCTGACCTACTGCCCGAATTGAATAGTGGCCTTAACCTAATATCTAAATAGACCAGTAGGTGTGTCGAAGCTTCACTGGCTGCCCTATAATCCCTCAAAGGCTGCTTAGCAGCTGGAATGACAAGAGCGATACAAGTTTAATATTTATTAATTGGATCAGAAGCAGGATCTAATTTACATATATGGTGGAAAGGGTCGCATGCAAACTTTTTGTGGGGAACTGGGGATGCGGTCAGTGTGCCAGTTTGACTACCAAAGTAGGGGCAACACAGGGGGCCCTATGTGGACATGGGTGCCCGAACCTGAACTAGTCCCCACGTTCTAAGGGAGGTAGAGATCTCTGCGCATCTCACCGGTCTCCTGAGTGCTACCTGGTTTAGTTAGCAAGTGCGGAGCAAGCTTGTAGACCCTCCTACTGTTGTCGCAACATGCACCAGCCTGTAGCATCCCCTCCCTGAGTAGAAGGTGGATATGGCCCCAGCTATGAACTAGTTGAGAGCCCCATGAATTAACCTTTAGCAACTTATGCAAGAAATTAGTATTTTCTATGAATATCCACTGACCCTTGACCTACTTCAATGGTCGTCTGGAGAGTACACGTGAAATACTTGCCCCCTGCTTTAGTAGTAGGTTTGGAGGAGAGCCAGTTTTGGCGCAGAATTAGTGATCAACTACCCCAACGCACTCCCCAGTCCCGAACCCCCCCCCCCCCCCCCCCCCAGAAAGATGCGACAATTAAGAAAGAAAAATTGCCCAAATTAGTACATGTAGTAGTTTGACAACATCCTGGAGACAGCTGGCATCATCTGAAAATAGGCCTATTATCGATGGTGACATGGAAAGGAATCTAGAAAATAAAGAAAAAAAGCAACAGCACAAGTAAACACAAATCATTTCGATGATACAAGAAAATTGGTTGGGAGGGTGGGTATTTTTCACAATGTGTTGAATTTAAGGTTTGAGCAGAATGAAAAGGTAACTCGTTCCCCGTTAGGCAGAATTGTAAGAGGCAAGATAGTTCGAACCAGGTTTATTTCGTAAACGGTACGAACTGTATTAGCCAATCTTAATTAATTGTGGACTATTTGATATGTATCAAATTATCTTGATTAATAAAAGAATTGGCTTCATGACCATGACCTGACATAGGGTATGTTAAATTTACCCAGAGAAGCTATTGTGCTAAATTAAACTTAATATACAGCACAACCAGCCGCAAGACATCTGACCTACTGCCCGAATTGAATAGTGACCTTAACCTAATATCTGAATAGGCCAGAAGGTGTGTCGAAGCTTCACTGGCTGCCCTGTAATCCCTCAAAGGCTGCTTAGCAGCTGGAATGACAAGAGTGATACAAGTTTAATATTTATTAATTGGATCAGAAGCAGGATGCAAATTTACATATATGGTGGAAAGGGTCGCATGCAAACTTTTTGTGGGGAACTGGGGATGCGGCCAGTGTGCCAGTTTGACTACCAAAGTAGGGGCAACACAGGGGTCCTATGTGGAAATAGGTATCCGAACCTCAACGAGTCCCCACGTTCTAAGGGAGGTAGAGATCTTTGCGCATTGCACCGCTCTACTGGGTGCTACCTGGTTTAGTTAGCAAGTGCGGAGCAAGCTTGTAGACCCTCCTACTGTTGTCGCAACATGCACCAGCCTGTGGGATCCCCTCCCTGAGTAGGAGGTGGATATGGCCCCAGCTATGAACTAGCTGAGAGCCCCACGAATTAAACTTTAGCAACTTATGCAAGAAATTAGTATTTTCTATGAATATCCACTGACCCTTGACCTAGTTCAATGGTCGTCTGGAGGGTACACGTGAAATACCTGCCCCCTGCTTTAGTAGTAGGTGGGAGGAGAGCCGGGTTTGGCGCAGAATTAGTTATCAACTACCCCAACGCACTCCCCAGTCCAGACATTGGAACACTGTCCCCCACAAAAATTGATATTTGTTTGTTTTTGTTTTTTTCTTCATGCATACTTGAAATTGGAGGCACTTAAACAGTGGGGTGGGCGATGTGCACCCTCGTCCGTCGCCCAGGGCCCGCAGGCGCGAGGAGAGAGCATTTATCTCTACTCCCCCTCTTCGAAACCCCTGTGTACTCTCAAACAATGGTTACTAAGACCAAGTTATCACTAAATTGACACATTTCGGTAATCGCTCTCAACTTGAAGATTACTCGAATTTCCTGTAATTTTCGTGGTAATATCTAAAACTTTCAGGATCTTCGACCAGTAATTAGATTGCATTGAGGTTGATCATTGCAAAAAATTTAACCTCGGAGGTAAGAAATTAACAAGGTCATCTGAATTCTGCGGGGTGGGCGACGTGCACACTCATCCAGGCACAATGGGAGAGCGTTTATCTCTATGCTACCCCCTTCGAACCCCTTTGCATACTCTCAAGCAATGGTGACTTAACCAAGATGTCACTGGTATCACCAAATTGACACATTTTGATATTGATTATGAAGTTGTAAATTATTTGAATTTCCTGCATTTTTCAAGGGAATAGCTAAAACTTCAGGATTCCTGACCAAAATTAGACTGAATTCTGAAATGACCATTTTAAAATGTGTAATCTCAAAGGTGACGTAAGATTAACAACAAAGTGGTCGCAGTTCAGGCGGACTATAAGACTTGTCAGCTCTGAATAACTCCTATGATGGAAAGCAAAAATTTGACAAAATTTCCTAACACCAATTTAGCAAACCATCTCCCAGTCCTACTGGAGGAAAATTACGTCCCATAACTGAAACTGGAATACCTCTAAAGGATTCCGATTGATTCTGAAGAGTTTCAGCAGAAAATTCTAGAGTAGCTTTGAAGTCTGAATTCCCTCAAAAAAGATCTAACTACAAGTCCCAAATACTTCCGTAGGAACTAAGGTAATGATAGCAGAATGGCACATTGCTAAATATCATTTTCGACGATTCCTAAGATAAAACAATAAACTGTAATGGGTCAAACTTTTTAGACCGGAACTTCCTCATAAATTCGTCAAGCTGATCCAAACGTTCCAGAGCCAGTGAAAATTAACACAAACTCAGCTAAGAATTAAATTAAGACTGATTACTCGAGCCAAAATACGAAAATTACCCAGCCCATTAACACCCGTAAGCCTCTACCCTCAAAGCACGCCTCCTCGGAGCAAGTCCTAAGCAGCACAGAGCGAGAAAGTTAGATAACAAAACATGACACTTCCTGACGTGGTTTCTCGACTGATGGAACCATCCAAACTCCAATAAATGCCTATTGAATGAATTATGGAAAGACAAGAAAATATTCAACGCCGAATACATCTCACACAACCCAGTCAATTATTTACATGGAAATGGAATGGAGGGTGATTGACTTAAAGTTAACCAAACAATAACTTTTGATTAGGCTTGACATTGAGAATAAACAACAACGAACCGATCAACAATCTGCAAGTCTGAACTGAAATTGAGATTCTGGACAATTATCGGAAACAAAAACTGCAATTAAATGCAACTAATGATATGGAACTAGGGTCTCTGTGCTATGGAAAGTGCTAAAAAGCCAAAGAACGACAAGGTGAGAATATACTGTGACTCGTACGCTGTGATGCTGGTTCTAGCACAGACCTGAAACGTGTGTACACGAAATAGCATATAGCGCTCCACGTCACGTACGTTGTCGGAATCATCAGTAAACTACATAAATTAAAAAGAGGCAAATTGGTGAACTAGCAAGAATACCACGTAATTGCATAGGGATGTTAATAATAGATAAGTACTATGAAGATAATAACTCTGAATAAATTGACCGGTGAGTTCCTTGGTACCTAAAATTATGATCGTGCTGTAGTAAACCCGTGAACCCCTGTGGCCGTGAATAGCAATGCCTACCCTGAAACTTGGGCTCAATAATGCCTAGCAAGTAAACCTAACGAAATAATATAGTGGTTGGCCACATTGCAAATTGAACCTCGTGATACATGTAGGTTGAGGTCCGAGCCCCTGGTCTATGCAGTGCCATCATTTTGGCACAATTAGGTATACCTGAACGTTATCCAGGTGCACCCGTGTATGACATGTAAATGGATAAATACAAAGTAACGCGACATAATGAACTGATTACAGAATGGGACGAATTAAGAGTAAGCAAGCCTTGGAATTTGTAGCATGATCTGACTAGATGGTGCCCTTTGCTTGACCGACTCGCTAGCCATGCCTATTGAAAGGTCATGAAACCTACGTTAACCAAGTACCTTGAATCATGAATGGCATTTTGACCAAATAGATACAATCAAAATTGTGCCATAGGTTTGCCATTGGGATACATAATAATAGAGCACCGGCGATGCTATATATATTAGGTGGTGTAGGACATGACCAGGATATGAATTTATATATGGCGGCTGCCAGAAGATACATACAGAAACTTGAGTCTGAGTATGGTATCGCCCTACGGGCTATGTTATGTGAGTGCTTTACGACAGCCGGTAGAATTTGAACTAAGTGAATATTAAGGAATATCAAATAAATGCAGCGACTCACCATGTTGACCTTGAGAAGGGATGATAGCCTTCGTCAGGGATTAGACGACTATCGCTGCCTGAATAGGTACCCCCTGCCTTCAGGGGAGGACAAGCGTTATCGTGCTTCACTGCCTGGTTGGTATGCCGTCCTTGTCTCGAGCTCCAGCCCCGTAGAGATCCAGATTAGAAAGGTCCGTGTGTGGTGGAACGATAAGAATCGCTCCCCGCAAAGCGGGCGAGCACAGGCC
The DNA here is from genome assembly GCF_947568905.1 of Ostrea edulis. Taxonomy (NCBI): domain Eukaryota; kingdom Metazoa; phylum Mollusca; class Bivalvia; order Ostreida; family Ostreidae; genus Ostrea; species Ostrea edulis. Next base: position 44,250,338 of record NC_079170.1, read on the forward strand.
AAAATTTGGAAACCCATCGCCGACACTGGTGACGATTCTATTCAGGTTGACCTTGAGAAAGGAGAGTAGCGTTCGCCTGGGATTAAACCTCCATCACCGGCTGAATGGGTACCTCCTGCATTTAAAAGTGGGGGTGACCATAACGTTGCCGTGCTTCAATGCCTTGCCCTCCAAGTCTCGGACTCAAGTCCCGTGGGGATCCAGGATAGAAAGGTCCACATCACCCATCGCATTTGTAACAGGTTTTCAAATTAAACCACAGGTTCGAGTCACAGCAAGCGGGGTGGTGACACGATAAAAATCGCTGAGGCTGAGGCTCCCCGCTAAGCTGCCGAGAAAACGCCGAACTCAGGCCAAAGTTAGGCAACCCATCGCCGACAGTTGTGACGATTCCATTGTTGGAAGAGATGTTTTACTGTATTGCTTATAGGAATTAGATAGGTCACAGTTCGTTATCTTCACCAGGACAAAACAAAACAAAAACCAATCGATCGGTATTGCATCTATGTGTCCCTTTTTTGGGCTTCATCCTGTTGCTGCACTGGTAAAGGATTGTTTGGCTGCGTATACGATTGCACGATGTTAATAAATTAGCTCGATGGCAATGGATTGTCATTAAGAAAATCATTTTTCACAATGTGTTGAATCTAAGGTTTGAGCAGAATGAAAAGTTAACTCGTTCCCCGTTAGGCGGAATTGTAAGAGGCAAGATAGTTCGAACCAGGTTTATTTCGTAAACGATTCGAACTGTATTAGCCAATCTTAATTAATTGTGGACTATTTGATATGTATTAAATAATCTTGATTATTTCACTTCGTATTAAATAATAACTTATTCATGTTCCGTTAGCCTCAGCTATACCTTGTCAAGTAAACTAAGCTTGTTTTTGGCATGGCAGACAGAACCAGTAACACAATGTTGAATTGAAAAAATGTCATTTATTAATAAAATGACGAAAATGAAACTTGACAAAATAATGGGGGTCAGAAAAGACTAGGAAACATTGGTAAACGTCTTTGGAAAAGTATTATGCAATCTGACCCCCAGGAAAATCTAACATAAAATATATGGGGGCCAAAAACATTGGCAACTAAAGCTTATCTTTAGGTAAGTATTATGCAATCTGACCCCAACAAACATCATATAAAATTATATGAGAATCAACTAATCTGTTATCTAAACAACACAACCTGCCTGTCCACAAAAAAGGTGGGTAATGTAAAACTACAGGCCACAAATCCAATAGCATACTGGATCCACCCACCCAAACTCCGTGACCTAAATACAAGGCCGGTCACGTAAGCACGGCGTGACGCTATGTCAGTCACAATAAAAGTGCAAAGTAAACAACTCATTGTTCAAAATAAAACAAGCAAAAGCGTCCAATCTCAGAGCAAAGTTCCATGCATACGCAAATCACATTGTACACATAAAAAAAATGCGATGAAGATCCTCGTAGGTAGTGTAGTAAACAATAACAATAATTTTCGTAGCAAAATATTGAGAGTCTTCTCCTTCTAGTAGAACGAAGAACAATGATCACATGGTAGAAAGGGACCACGCTGATTGGTTTAAAACATCCAAGCAGCAGCTTGGGTAAACCCACACCCTGAACAGTGTAGTATAAAGTCAACAGAACTGTGTAAAAATAGGAACATATAAGTACATGAAAAATACATGGAGATGTCACATCAATGTTATTATTTCACGTCGTATTAAATAATAACTTATTGATGCATGCAACACACCTAAGAAACTTAGAATGAATGAAAAGTATATGACACGTATTTGTATGATTATCATTTGGTACATATGTAATTGAAAAATTCGAACTTTTCCTTATATGATATGATTTGATAATAATACCATATTTATATAGCACCCTTTTCATACACTATATACGCTCAAAGGTCACCAATTATGGATTGTTTTAAAGTGGAGGGAAAGCAACAATAAATGGAAATTAGAACATGACTAGATGTAGTACAATGCATATATATATATATAGTAACCATTGCCAAAGTATATAATGTACCAGTGATAATTTTAAAAGTTGATCACAAACTGCAAAGGACACCAGGGGACAGTGCATTATATTTAACAGGATCCTCCCTGTATCTAATGCTGGATTGTAATTGTCATTTATAACATGTATATTAAACCTGGTAAAAAAAAATGTGCATATTAGACACAAATGGACAATTCATTAATTAAAAGAATTTTATTAGATCAGGCATCAATCTCCTTATATGTAGCAAAATATCTCAGTCCTTAATTCATATAAAATCATAGTAGAAAACGCGAATACATTTAAAATTCCTGAGTGGTGCAGGTGTCATACTCATTTACAGATTGACTGTTTATAGCTCTGAGTTTCTGTAACCACACACATGTATAATTACTAATGTTTATTTATGCAAGCATTTATGATACATATTAATCATTAACACTTGTCACATATCTGAACTTCCTTTCCTTTGAACTTTCTATATCGATATATGCCATATCGCATATGTGATATAACTTTCCACGCCCCCTTATATATCACCGCACGAGCCAGCTGACGTGAGGGAAAAAAATAGAATTACGCAATAAATTTTATTCAATGTATTACCAATACAATTAAAAACAAACGTGATAAAAGCGGATAACATGCAGTTCAATGCATATTAAAGATAACACTGCAGTTAGAAAGGACAAAACCACCGTCGGTCCGGGAAGATGGCGAAATGTTTTCCCCAAAATAACGCTCACACATATCTGCAGTATCTACTTGTTTCACTGATCCAAAACGTTTGTTTTCAAGACTTCCTGAAATTAAATCCTCTGTTGACATGCCAAATTGTCCAAAATCTATGTCATCAAATTCTCCGGAACTTATTTCGGCAAGTTCATATTTATCTACGGCTTGGCTAAGTGATAGATCGTCCAAATCATCAAAATTTGATAAAAATTCAAAATTGAAATTGTTGACTACGTCCGACATGTTGACCGATCTCTATTTATTTCAGCTTTAATCTTTTTACTGACGTCATCATCTGTGAGGTGCGTCATCAGATATGTGACAAGTTGCTTACATCATAGAAGTCTCGTACTATTGGATATACAGTTTCATGGGGCGTGGAAATCTCGGGCGCTCCGCGCCCTCGATTTTCACGCCCCATGAAACTGTATATCCAACAGTACTCGACGTCTATGATGTAACCTATACATATATTAATGTGACGGGACAATATACATGGATATTCATCATAACTTTTTCCTTTATTGATACATTAAGCAGTAAATATTTTCATAAGTCATTTCTAAAAAAAATTTCTTCTTTTATGAATGAAATACCTACATGCATTTCTGATCTTTTTAATTAATTTAGATTTACTTACTCCAATTACAAACTTATAATTACAGAAACACACATGTAATAATATCAATAATCTTTTTCATATTTAGAATAGTCATGTATCTGTATGTTAGAGGACAATCTGTGCAAAAATTTAAAATCTTAAATCAAATATTGAATCCCAATTAGGATTACATTGCACGGCACTGTAATTAACTATTGTTTTAATATACATCAACTATATTGTGTCTGTAAGAAACCTTTGCTGTTTCATTTTTAGTATTACACTTTGCAACATAATTAAAGGGACTGATTCACGATTTTCCCCAAAATTTTATTTTTCACTTTTAATGATCAAAATCTACAGTCTAATGTGTTTTTAAAAATTCACATAAAAATTAAGGTTATCCATTATCACAGAAGCCCATTTTAGAGAGTTCATTATTTGTTTTGTAAACAAAGATTGCGGTATGTTATTGTTTATGAAATTTTCAAAAAATGGATATCGATCTTACTTTATTATAACTTTCACATTTTCAAGCATTCTTCGGGTAAAATGTGTTATATAAAAGTTAAAATGTGCGACTATGCAAAATTATGATGCTTTATATTGCAAAATTAATATTTCACTTGTTTGTTTGTTTGAATAAAAAGACTCGAGTCTTTGTTTACATAACACATATTCATATAAGGCTAAAATATAGTTTTTATCCTTGCATTCAGAAGGTAAAAATGTTGGTTGTCAACATTAAATGGGTTATACTTTTAATATTTAGCAAAAAATAAAAAATAAAAATTTCTTAAACAATCGTTAACCAGACCCTTTAAACAGTAAAGTCTCAGAAATTAAAATTGAGCTGTGATGATGATCTCATCCAGAAGCTGTTCTAGAAATTTAGGAAAAGAAAAGAAGAAATTAGTTTGCATTATCATATTGCATGGATTTTTTTTAAAATCTGGCCACGTTAGGATCATAGTGTGCACTGAATATTATTTAACCTAAAGTAAAGAATTTTGTAATTATAAGCTCTCTTTAATGAAAAGCTGACTGTCCAATGTTAACTATTTTACATGTTTTAGTTTGTGCTATACATTTAACTGAATTGCCTAGTAAAACGATTTGTGAATTAAATACAATTGTAACTGATCAAAATATTTATTATATTGCATGTTGGTGGAGTTTTGAAAATTTAAAAGCATAAATTAAGGCGTCAAATAAAAATTGTGTTTCTGACCCTAAATTAAACACACTACCCCTAGTTTTTAAAATAAACATATATTGTTGAAGAGATCATTGAAGAAACATTGTTTGGGGGACTTGACATCTGTAATTTAATTTTATCTACAAATAAGTAATTTTAATCAAACTAAATCTAAACGTTTCATTGACAAGTGAAAATAATTTCAATAAGACACAATTAATTTGTTTAAATGGCAATTGTGATCAGAATGTTAAAACTTAATTGTTTACAGTTAAAGAAAAAAGATACGAATTATATATCACAATCTGAATTAAAATTAGGCTGGTATATTCGACTCGTCTTCGGTACACCTCAATACGAGGAAGTGCATCATAGAGAAGTGGGATTCTTTTTCTCTTGCCATTATTTTGACTTACACAGCAATTTATATTTTTAGCCTAAATTTCAAATTATAATACATATTTGTGCATGTGTCTGCTTTAGTGTACTTTTTGGGGACTTTGAGTGATTCACCACCCTTTGAACAAATGTATTCTGAGATCCTCAAAGGAATCCTAGATTTAATTGTCAAGGTATCACATCTTCCTATAATTGAATGTAATGATTATGTTTTCAAGATTTTAAAGGAGATTATTCTGTCTACAAAACGAGATCATTTTATCTGTCCTTAAATTTTTAACCAAGCTATACAATGCATGCGGATAATTATGTTCCTTAAAAAATTGTTATAGTATTTAAACATCTTTTTATGCATGGTTGTATATGTACATGTAACACAACTTATGAAGTACATGTATATGTGGTCAGTGTAAAATCTACTTAGGAGTACAACTCTGCGCATGCATACAAAGGCATAAACACAATTTCTACCTCAAAACTTTCATCAAATACAGGTAAAAAAAATAAGATTATAAGAATAAAGCTAATAATAAATATTTTCATGAAGAGATAAATCATTGCTTATGCTATCACTTTGCCTGTATTTCTGTCTTGGTTGAGTATATAGTACACTTGCAGATGACACACACTGTTTCATGGAATGCTGAATCTTAATTATTGACAAATCGTATAATTTCATATTACATATTTTGTTACATACTAAATAACTGCATGATTTTTTTTTCCTTTTAGAAGCCATATGTTTTAATTGCTGTCCATCAAATAGTATGTACAGTATCTTTGTGTAATTGTAAGTATTCAATGTCTTAGTATAAATCGTAAGTATTTTGAAGCATGATATTTTATTGAAAGTAGACATTAACGGCAAACTAACAACTCAACTGTATGACAAACAGGATGATTTCAGCTTCTCCATCGTCAACTCCCCATATTTATGTAGCAATATTCCATTATCACCTGCATATGGTGTTTATATATCTCAACTGATTCGATATGCAAGAGCTTGTTCTGGGTATTGTCAGTTTTTAAATCGATGTAAGCTACTGACAAACAAGTTGATGGTACAGGGATTTCAACAGTCTCGATTGACGTCAGTAGTTCGCAAATTCTATGGTCATTATAACGATCTAGTTCGTCAATACAACCTCGCATTGGGTCAAATGCTGTCTGACGTGTTTCATACCGATTGTTAAGCCGTTCTTGGCACTCTGATTTTGACTGCGGATAACTCCGTTTACCTGATCAGGATATGGGGCTCACGGCGGGTGTGACCGGTCAAAAGGGGATGCTTACTCCTCCCAGGCACCTGATCCCACCTCTGGTGTGTCCAGGGGTCCGTGTTTGCCCAACTATCTACTTTGTATTGCTTGTAGGAGTTATGAGATTGATCACTGTTCGTTATCTTCACCTTGCATGTTACAGTTAGTTTATTATGTCTCCCCTCTTCCAGGGGGATCGAGACATATTGTTTTTGTATTTTCTGTCTGTCACAAATTATTGTGAACGCTTCTCTTCCTATATGGCTTATCCGATAGACTTGAAACGTTGTACAATGCTTCATTGCAACATGTAGATGTGCATATTGTTGAGACGGGAGGATCCAGTTATTTTCCTAAAAGTTATAGTGGATCTAAGAGGGATGGAAGATGTTTAAATAGCTTGTGAATGCTTCTCCTCTGATATTGATTATCAGGGTTAGATTTAAACTTTTCACAATACTTCAATGCCATTTGCAGATTGGCATATATTGTAGGGATAGGAGGATCCAATTGTTTTCTTAAAATCTGAGGGGTGGAGGGTATAAAATAATTTGTGAACACTTCCATATAGCTTATCGGAGTTCATAAATGCTTATATGCTTCTGCTCATGATTTCTCCTAACTCCATACCATACAGTACAATAAGGAGCAGTTTCATTTGGAGAACTTCCAATTTGGGGAGCTCAGGGAGACATTTCTATTTCAAATTGTGATTGTTGTATTTTTGTTTCTCTTCTATAAAATGTTAATTATATTCAATATCTATTTTGAAAAAAAAAAATCATAAAATATATATGTACATGTATTTAAAGTTATAAATAAGATTTTTCTTTCTGGTAAAATAGGCATAGTGTATATGTAGTGTAGATAGAAATAAATAGCAAAGAAAAATTCCAAATCGATTTTAGTTCACATGAGCTGAAAGCTTGAAAGAGCAATTCTGATCAATTTTTGTTGTCATCAGTCCATCTGTACAACCTTTTCAACTTCTTCTCCAGAACCATAGTGTTAATTTCAGCCTAACTTGCCACCCTTCACAGGGGAGATGATCACAAAATAGGGTGGGGTCATTAATAGTCTTCTCAAGAACGGCAGGGTCAGAAGAGCTGACATTTACATGCAAGCTTCCTGGTATAGTGCAGATTCAGATTTATTAAAATCTTGACCCCTAGGGATAGGATGGGGCCACAATAGGGGATCAAAGTTTTACATGCAAAAGTATAGGGGAAATCTTTTTAAAATCTTCTTCTCAAGAACCACTGGGCCAGGAAAGCACAAATTTACAAGAAAACTTCCTGACATAGTGCAGATTAAAGTTTGATAACATCATGGCCCCCGGTGGTAGGATAGCGCAATAATTGGGGATCAAAATTTCACATACAAATATATAAGGAAAATCTTTTAATTTTCTTTAAAGAATCACTGGGCCAGAAAGTCTTACATTTATGTCAAAGCTTCCCGACATAGTGCAGATTTAAGTTTGTTAACTAAGTTTGTTAAAATTATGCCCCCCCCCCCCCCAGGGGAAGGGTGTGGCCACAATAGGGGATCAAAGTTTAACATACAAATATATAGGGACAATCTTTTTTCTCAAGAACCATTGGGACAACGAAATTTACATTTACATGAAAGCTTCCTGACATAGTGCAGATTCAATTTTGTAATAATCATGGTTACGGGGTTAAGTTGGGGCCACAATAGGGATCAAAGTTTTACATGCAAATATACAAGAACAATCTTTAAATATGGGCCAAGGTAACTCCTGTGAGCAATGTGGTTCATGGGCCTCTCGTCTTTAATGCTACTGATACTAAATTGAAACAGAATAGATATCTAGAAGGAGTAATTAAGACAATCAATCGGTATTCATATTTCATACTGGAAAACAAAATTTAGATAGCTTATATTGATCATTGTGAATTTTTTTTTCTTTCAGAAATTCATTTTGAGGAAATAGCATGCGTCCAGTGCACATTCCTTAATGAATTCATCAGTTTACATTAAGGATCTACCTTCAAATCCTGTAATCTGGGATGCTCTAAAGTGCATGTCGCAGACTAAAGTTATAAAAATAACTTCCAAGAATTTTTAAGAAATTGTTTTAACTTTAAAATGTATGTATATATACTGATATTGAATTAAATTTTATAAAATTTCAGCATCTGATTTTATGTATATGTAGACATACTGTAAAGATTTTCCACTCTAAAGGTTTAATTTCTTTAATATTTAAGACTAAAATTTTTTTTATGCAGATACAGTGGTGTAACATTGTCTTACTTTCTGATCAATACATATAGAAAAGAAAACTATGTATATTTTAATAAACGTGCAAATTTTCAACCATTGAATTTCCATTTATGAGCAGTAACTTGTACATAGTACTTCTTAATCAACTTTGATACTGTATAACTATAACTACCTGCTTGCATGCATTGCAGAGCACAGCCGTAGTAATAATTCGCATTTGCTGATGAATTGCTTTAGCATAAAGAGTAAAAGTGGTATGTTAAGTTTTAAATTTATGAAAATGAATATTAGGCTTTTCACAGATATTTCGTAAGATATATAGAAAATATGTATATATTCATATAATTTGTATAAATTCTGCTAATATAGCTTCTTACTAAGTGAGGTGTATGGCATGCCATATTTATATCTACCGGATATTCCTATAAGGATTTCGTATATAATTTATGAAATATCTTCTATTTCTGATAAGATATCTAATAAATCTTATAGGATATACATCTCATATAATTTACAGTTTGTAAAATATTTAAGATATATATCATAAATTATGAAAGATATCTCCTAAGCTTTATAAGATATCTTGTATATCAAATGATATATTATCATGTTTAACAGACATCTTATAAGAATAGAAGGTATCTTAAATTTATCTTAATGATATCTTATAAAACATAAGATATCTTAAATGTTTTATAAGATTTCTCACAAGCTTTATAAGTTATCTTGCATGTCTTCTAAGATATCTCAAAAACAATTTTAAAAAAAAATATAGTTCAAGCTTTGATATATCTTATGATATACATGTACATGCAAGATTATAAGACTCTCTTATGAGTAGCCATGAAATATAAGGTGATTCCACCCGAGGGTTGCAAAAAAGCTGTGAAACCCGAGGCTTTGCCGAGGGTTTTACCGCTTTTTTGCAATCCCGAGGGTGGAATCACCTTGATATTTCATGGCAACTCATAAGAGAGTATTTTTCTCTCATATTTCTAGAGTTTTCCGTTTTCCTTGTGCCTAGCGACACCATTTTGAGAATTTTCCAATTAATTAATTTTTCGCTGTACATTAAAAATAACACCAGAATCGAATTCTACGACCTTCATTTTGGCAACTACGTTGCCGACAAAAAATCGGCCGACAAGTGTATAAGTGAATTGTATTAGAGTTATTCCTCTTTGAATAAATCAATAATCAGGGTGATGCGTGACGTAACTCGACAGTCCATCAGCGCAAAACATTTTGACAGACCTAATCAGAATATGAATCCACAACTGCACGTTTTTTTAACTTAGAGGAGCATTGATATTGATATTAATTGATCAGTTATTTAATGACGAGTGTGTGAAGAGAGATTCCAAGTGGTTTTTGTTGGTGAATATGGGCATGGCTAGACTTTCGTTTTCCACGCGTGCGAGGACTCGAGTCTCATGGACATTGAAGGCACTTATTTCACCTGAGACACGGACAGTAGACGTTGACAGAGTGAATGTGGAGGTAGGCCTAGAACTAATAGACCGTGTGGGCTGGGTTTCTGTGAACTGGCATAATGCACCGGATGACATACGTGTATGAGGAATTTGTGACTGTTGTTGAGTGTGCAGTATAATTGTTCAAGGAATGTGTATTTTTGTGTCCGGTCACATACACCTGGAGATTATCAGGGACATTACAATCTGTCATTTTTTGTACAAGAGCTTTGCAGACGCTAGTGTTCGTCAATCTAGGCGAGGTAAGTTGCAAGATAGTTGTGTATTGATTATGACGTCACGGGATATGTAAGATAAACGTCACGTGATATGAAAGATAGAAATATCTTACATACTTTTCTTTCATAGAATATCTGTATCTTATTATATACTTTCAATTTCATATCTTCTTTCTTCTTTAAAAGTTTGCGGGCATATATCACACGATATATGCCCGGAAACATTCCGGCCCGCAAACATTACGTCACAATCAAATTTCTACGCCGTTAATTTTCAAAATTTTCGTGTTTTTCATCTTTTACTCAGTTAAACCGATAAAGTTATTGTTAAAAATACAATTATTGTTAGTTTCTAAATGAAATTGAAAGTATATAATAAAAAGGTTATAGACTTTGTATGGGAAATATGACGACCTCGTTTTTTGTCGCGGACGGACCTCGCAAGCTCGGTCCGTCTACGCGCCAAAAAACTCGGTCGTCATATTTTCCCATACAAAGTCTATAACCTATAATTATGCCTCGTTCACACGAAGAATTTAATTCGCATTAAACGTAAGTTAATGCGAATTAAATCTGAACCGCGTTCACACGGAGATTTTAATGCGCATTAGTTTACTTCGAATTAAAATTGACGTCGCGATTTAATGCGAATTAATTTACTTCGCATTAGCTCCGTGTGAACGCTAAGCGAAGCTAATTCGAATTAAATGTAGACGCATGCGTAATGGCCAATTTGGGTCACATGCATCATACCCATGGTCAGCTATATATATTAATGTTAGTTTTGTACGAAAAACTAAGCAAAATGATAATAATCACTAAAAACATGTACAAACAGCATGTCATTAGATAACGTCAGACGTAAATCTGTGCTCTGCATAGGCATACTGAGTAATACATGTGGAAGGAATTGTTTTTAAATACGACAACAATGTTTTAAAATAGTGATAATATGATTTTCTTTTTTACATTTTTTAAAACATATGCCGCTCATTGTTAATTTTTATACCATATGACGTCACAGTAGACTTATAATACGTATTAGTAATTAAAAATTACGTCATAACAGTAGTCAGCGGAATGGTGAAAAAGACGTTCCGACGTTTTAAAATTGGGCCCATGAAGAAACAATAGATTGTCTAGATTGAATGCTGGTTGTCGGAGGAAATAACAAGTAATTTCTTGGGAACATATAAATAAACACGACAAAAAACTCCTTATGTGTAGATCAGAATTATGTATGTAGGCCTAAATTGTAAACATGTAGTATATTACATGTAGGCCTATATAGCGTTTTGAACAAAGAATTCTGTATAGATCTACACAATATTCATTAAAATATCTATAAAAATAATTTTCAATAACATAGTCTATTCTTTAATTTATTTCGCGCACCCTTTAATAGAGATGCATACGAATTTAATGCGCATTAGTTTACTTCGCATTAAATATTACTGCCGTGTGAACGCTATTTAATTCGAATTAATTTAATGCGCATTATTTTACTTCGCATCAAATTTGATGCGAAGTAAAATTTAATGCGCATCCGTGTAAACGAGGCATAAATGCGCATTAGTTTACTTCGAATTAAAATTGACGTCGCGATTTAATGCGAATTAAATTTACTTCGCATTAGCTCCGTGTGAACGCTAAGCGAAGCTAATTCGAATTAAATGTAGACGCATGCGTAATGGCCAATTTGGGTCACATGCATCATACCCATGGTCAGCTATATATATTAATGTTAGTTTTGTACGAAAAACTAAGCAAAATGATAATAATCACTAAAAACATGTACAAACAGCATGTCATTAGATAACGTCAGACGTAAATCTGTGCTCTGCATAGGCATACTGAGTAATACATGTGGAAGGAATTGTTTTTAAATACGACAACAATGTTTTAAAATAGTGATAATATGATTTTCTTTTTTACATTTTTTAAAACATATGCCGCTCATTGTTAATTTTTATACCATATGACGTCACAGTAGACGTATAATACGTATTAGTAATTAAAAATTACGTCATAACAGTAGTCAGCGGAATGGTGAAAAAGACGTTCCGAAGTTTTAAAATTGGGCCCATGAAGAAACAATAGATTGAATGCTGGTTGTCGGAGGAAATAACAAGTAATTTCTTGGGAACATATAAATAAACACGACAAAAAACTCCTTATGTGTAGATCAGAATTATGTATGTAGGCCTAAATTGTAAACATGTAGTATATTACATGTAGGCCTATATAGCGTTTTGAACAAAGAATTCTGTATAGATCTACACAATATTCATTAAAATATCTATAAAAATAATTTTCAATAACATAGTCTATTTTTTAGATGCATACGAATTTAATGCGCATTAGTTTACTTCGCATTGAATATTACCGCCGTGTGAACGCTATTTAATTCGAATTAATTTAATGCGCATTATTTTACTTCGCATCAAATTTGATGCGAAGTAAAATTTAATGCGCATCCGTGTGAATGAGGCATTACATACGTAGATATGAGAGAAATCTTATATGTTTTATGAGATATCTTATAAAAGTAAATTCATATGATACATTATAAAGTTAACAGGATATCTTATGAAAATTCGTTTTTGAGATATTTTTTTAAAAATATCTTATCAAGTTTGAGATATCTTAAAAGACATAAGATATATGTTTTATAAGATATCTTAGCATATATTTGTTAAGAAAAATATAGAAAATATATCAAAATTAATCAGATATCCAATTATAAAGGATACAATTAATATATTACATAAACTTTAGAAGATATCTTGTAAGGTTCTGAAGAAGAAGTCGAAAATGTGAAAAGTTTAACAGACAGACGACAGACAGACAGACGGACAGACAGCCAGACAGACGACGGAGAAAAAGCGATCACAAAAGCTCACTTGAGCTTTCAGCTCAGGTGAGTTAAAAACTACATGAAATCATATTTTTCATGATAATTTTTTTTTTATATGTTAGGATTATTTTGATTTTTTTTTTTTTTTTTGTATTACTTTATCTCAAATTTCCAATTACAATAAAAGTTTATCTTAGCAACATAACTGTAATATGTATGTGACCCAACTTGGCATTTAATTTCAGATTCAAAGCTCTCCGTGAAAATTAATGAGTTTCTACACCATATTAAAAATAAGTATGAATATCTTGCACATGAAAACTTGAGGTTTTAATGCGCAAATACTACCCAAAGATTCTAGATTCTTTATGAATAATGTTGCTCAGTTCAAAATCGGATTCAAAGATATATATATTAGTAATTACCATGAAATTTACAGTTCTATAAATTTAAGTAAAAGTCATGGGAACAAGTTTACAAGGTGTCTGCTTCGAAATTTGTTTTACTAGATTAAGAAACCAAAGCAATGAAGAGGTAGAAAACTTTGTTATTATTCACTTCGAATATACAGTGTAGTATGTCATCCCTATGATAGCTCTAAAACTTCATTGTTATTTCGGATTTCAAATATTTCGGTTGAGCATCACTGAAGAGACATTATTTGTCGAAATGCGCATATGATGCATGGAAATTTGTACCGTACAAGTTTTACACGATAAAAGCCTGGCTTTCAGTACTTTGAATTAGAATACCACCCGTTTTCAAGTACTGTTACCCATTGCTAGATAATAGCACCCTGGAGCGCATGCCTTTTGTTCTCAGAGGGTAACAATAAGGTTTATTCAAATGCCTCTCGACCAATCAGATTCGAGTATAGTACATGAACGTATAATGATATAAATTCTTTTACACTTCCTTGTCATGTTTTATGGATTTACATCAAGAAATTCCTCACAAAAGTAAATTTCACTTGATTGACATGTTGGTACATGAAAATTGATACCCCTATCGGTAGTTCAGGTATAATAACAAATTGATATGAAACTAAATTCGAATAGGAGAAATCTGGTCGCGTCCTCACAATTAATTATATGCAAACGAAGATCAACTTCACAATGTGGTATGTTGAACATGTATATATAAAAATTAATTCCACAGATTACAAAATCTAATGTACCTTATAAATCAAAACTTACCACATAAAATACACACACAAATGATTCTAATCTAATTATCGCCTGTACCATGTGCAATGTATAGACTAAATTAAATTCAATTAAAGTGTTACATTTAGAATCATCATTAAACAAAATAAGTCAGAATTCTAAACATTTTAAATGAATCCGTTGTTTGATTTAATCTATTCGATAGGTTTTATCACAAAATTACTGATTATCCTAAATGTAACACTTTAACTGAATTTATTGTTTACATGTAATTCAAAATTATTCGATACATATATAGTCATCATTTTCCTCACCTGCGCTGATAATGAACAGACCGACATACAACAAGGGCCGCATCTTGGAGAGTGAGAGAACGCAGTGGAAGATTGCGGAAGGGATTATACGCGCCCACCACGTTTGCACACAAAACTCTAACGTCCTGTGAGGAACGGATCGCAGTGTTATAAGTCATAAAAATAATGAGGGGAAAGTGGTGGATTACACCACGGGTGGTGGTATGTCCTTAGATACCACTCATTATGTTGAATGTTAACAAATCAGATTTAACGCGGATACTATGGAGAACCTTAAGAAGATAAGATAGATAGTTTACATCGTCAATATATCGATGTAAAACTTATACGGTACCAATTTTGATGCATCAGATGTGCATTTCGACAAATAATGTCTCTTCAGTGATGCTCAACCGAAATGTTTGAAATCCAAAATAACAATGAAGGTTTAGAGCTTTTATAGGGAAAAACCGCGTGCCAAAAAAAGCGGGGTCAAATTCGTCTAAGAATAAGAGCTATGCGTGAGGGAGATAATCCTTAATTTTGAAATGAATTTCTAAATTTTATAACAGCAATTAAATATACATCCGTATTTTCAAGCTAGTAACGAAGTACTTAGCTACTGGGCTGTAGAGAACCTCGGGGACTAACAGTCCACCAGCAGAGGCCTCGACCCAGGGGTCATATATAGTTAAACATGATAACCCGTTGTCATAGTAATGTGTTAGACTTGAAAATGTTAATTTTTACCACTCCAACCCTAGTTTACATAGTTAATGTATTGATATATACATTTGTTTTCTTTTATATGAAAGGAGAATATATGATTATGTTTGAGAGAATAATCGGAAGGCGTGAAATAGATCTTTTTAAATTTATCACCATTCAAAGTAAAGCCAACTGTAACGGAGACCATCGCTATGCGCGTAGCTTATCCTAAGGCTGATATGGACAGCATTCTACGCGTACATTTCTGGATTTGTTGTTAATACCGTTTCGCTGTATGTAACTTTCCAATGAGTTGGTAGTTTAGAACCATTTAGAACCATTTTACTTGTTAAACTAATTGTGTAATATAATCTAGTCAATCTGTCAAAATTTAAACCAAATGTAAAGCTCAAACTAATTGCCACAAAGCTAATTACCACAGTGAAAAAATAAAGGTATTTATTTGTACAAGTAACATATTAAAAATATACCAAATTATAACTTGATGAAAATTTAATTTGGGGGGCAAATATTGGATTTTCATTGCAAAATCGCAGAAATCTGGAAATTTTTAATAATTATATCAAATCAATTGGTATCAAATTATTTGAAACTCAAATTACAGGATTGCATATGTACAATTAATATAAAAAAGTTTTACAACTGAAACTGATGCAGGGAAAATGGGATTTTGGGGAGTAAATATCGTTTTTCTAGTGAAAAATCGCTGAAAACTGGAAATATGGATAATTTGGTCAATATATCAATTTTTTAAAAGTTATTTACAACTAAAATAACAAGTCTTTTCATATACTGATAACGTATTAAAACTACAACTATTTAAATTGAGGTGAAAAAATGTAATTTTGGAGTAAAAAGATATATATCTTAGTGAAAAAAGGACTTAGAACTGAAAAAAAATTCTTTAATCTTTTAATTGTCAGTCATGGTTTTATATCGCAGTTACTTGTTAGTATTTTGCTTCATACATGCATTTTATTGTTGTTGTTTTTTTTTTTTGGGGGGGGGGGTTCTTTGTTGTTTTGTTTTTTCTTTGTAAATAGCACCGCCCCAAAAACGAAATGAGGATGCATCAAGTGCTTTGAGGTGCATGGATGATGGGAGTCCCGTACGAAGGACAAAGGCCCGCTAACCCTAATCGTCCACATTGTATGCGATCCGTATATCCTTTCATTTAGTCTCACTAATTCATTTGGCGTGCCCATATCGCACACACCTAATGGCAAATAAAACTTCAAATTACTCGCCCTTGATTACAGGTGGCGCACGATCCGTTAACGTCCAAGGCGTTTCTTACCTCAAGTTTAAGAGAGCGTCGGAAGGACACGTTTAGATTAGAAAGTTGTTGAATATTTAGTAACGACGGCGGATTACGGTTCGTAGGACCTCACTGCGCTTAGAGACGAACTCAGAAAACGCATTCCAAGACTCTCTTGGCGGAAAGGAAAGCACGTTGAGAGTTTCAGCTGTAACCGAATTTTCTCTGTCACATCGATTAAATAAAGACATTCAATACATATTGAACGTTTTTCATTATAAACTACTTCGTGGTGAAGCTTACATGCTTAAACAGTAGTTTAGGTTGAATATATAATATAAAATACATCATGATTCTTTATTAGTTGTTGAATTGCTTATGTTTAAAACAATATGTCCCCCCCCCCCTTCTCGATCGAAGATTAAGAATATCAATTATTAAATATATCCATATATATCTGAAATTCTATTATTAAGCTGTTAAAATGTGTAGTAATAGTGAATGTATATGTATAACTTCTCTTTATGAAATAAAATTCACGATAGAGAAGGCACATGTGTACAGAGTACATAATATATCATACCACATTAAACAGTTTATTTGCGTGTTGTAACTTATATCACTTACGTGATGACGTCACGATAGGTAAACAGTTTGCGGTTAACTTTTTTATTAGTCCATAGGGCAAGCGAGAGCATAAAAATTGGCAGGTCAAATAAATTTTACTACCCCATATGCTAGCTGTACAATAATGATTCAAAATTTTGAGTTTCTACATTTTAATTGAATATTACAATTTGGATTGCAAGTTGAAGACGGAAGTTCAAGCTTTCAACTTCTAAATTCACGTCTCCATCTGTATACTATGATTGATATATACTATGAGTTGGTTGTACTCTGCGTGAAAAGCACGACTGTATCCTGCGTATAGGAATGGTTGTATCCAATGACGTGTGTCCATGGTGTTGCAGGAAACTGATGTAAGCCTACAGACATGTAATTTGACCCGTGTTTACTTTCATGTATAAGGATTTATCATGTTTATATGTACCATGACAGTTCATGATATGATTGATTTAATACTAAAATACATCACTTAACAAATGTAGTACACTTTTCAATTTGAAGGTCAATTTGAATACTTCAGATTGAAATCGCAGTTACAAGTGAATATTGAAAAACGTAATGCAATGATTTTTTAAAATAAAATCCACAATGAACAATAGGCCTATGTGTGGCTTTTATTATAAACACACCATTGTATATATGATAGTGAAATTTGTAATTTACTTCACTTGGATAAATTTATAGCTTTATGAATTTGCATTTAATTTTGATAAAAGTAGATATGATTCAAATTTTATTTCTAAAAAATTCAGAAATATCTTAATCTCTTGAGATGCATTTTTCTTCTGGTTTGCGTCAACAGTTAAAATTGGCTAGGATTGGTATTCGTTTCTTTGACGTATTGGACTGTACTTCCGTGGGTCAGTTGATAAACATGACATAACAACATAACTATGATAATGCAAACTTTGATAAGTTATGAAAGTTTGACAATTTCATCTCATGTTTTGATTAATTTCAAACGTATTGACTATTGAAGAATCCAGACTCGTTTTCTCTGAAATTCAAACAATATTTTACAACTTTTGGAATTATAACAAAATTAACAATGAAAGTAAAGTGTTGGAATTAATTTACAATCCAGTCATCAAATAGGAAAACAAGACCTAAGATTATTCACTGTCTTACAGTTACAGTCTGATTATAGCCACCCCTCCATTACAGTCGCGTCGTCGTACCGAGTGACGGCGGAGGGGTGGGGGTGGGGTGGGGGGTGCTATTAGCAATCGCGTTCATTCATATTTTGACGACCTTGGTTAACTCTAAAATTAATTTTTAAATGACATCTGAAATGTATTTTTGTACCATACTTGGTTTATATATTGATGACTCAAATTTCCCGTTTGATTATAGATCTAGTCTAGAAGGAGGGGGGGGGGGGGGTCATAGAATTATACGATCATTGATGACTGTATCACTGAGGATAGATAAAATTTCAGCATAAAACATTCATGCAGAATATTACGATCTACAGAGCAAATGTTTAATCCCCCGTAAATACTTTCTGCAACAAAGTCGTCATCAGATATCTGTGAAGTCGGACTGAACTGAAGACTGAAGTTTATAGCGCACGACGCTGAGCGGAACTTAAAACGATCGTTGTCGCTGTCACATTTGATGACAATGAACCAATTTATTTTTTTAAAAGCTTCATATCTCGGGAATTCTACCCCCACTCCCTATTTGCACAACAAAAACCTTACACTCTCTTATAAATCTTATGTACACCGGAAGTCATCAAGGACGTAAACGAGTCTTGCGCCACCTATGTTTGAAATAGGGGAAACAACTGACAAATATTCGCAATTACAATAACTGCAAGGAGGGTCTTTTAATAAGACAGCTTAGTGCACAAAAATTCACCTTAAAACAGGCAGTCGCAAATATGTTGAAATAATTGAACGAATGCACTTCAAATTTATAAAACATATTTTCCATTTAAAGTGTAGTACCCCTTCTTATATGGTGTATGGTGAGACTGGGCGCTTCCCATTATATATACATATTTATACTGTACAAGGATGATTTCTTCCTGGATAAGATTACGTACTAGTTCGGAAATCAAAATTGGTCGTATAATATATAGATATTTATATTCGCCATATTCCCAAGGAGGATTTAAGAGCAATTCTCTGTAACGACCAAAAAAATTCTGAAGGGGTCCGGCACACATGGTCTCAGATTTTGATAAAACTTACAGATTAAAGAAAGTACCCCACAAAATGACAGAAATCAAACATATTTTATCATTGTGATGCATGGTTGCCATGGAAACCATGGTAGTGGATTTTGACCATTGGGGGCACTCTAATTCATAGCTATAATTGTAAAAACTTACATTTTTACAAGCCCAATAACTAAATTAACAGCAACTCTTCTCTGTCTTTGAAATCAGTATAGGCAAATTAACATATCAATAGCTGAAACTTCACATAAGTTTGAATTTTATCGTTAACAACGAATTAGCTAACGTTGTCATGGAAACACATCTCAACGGCTCATTGTCAAGTGCACAAAAATTGATGAAAATTGCTATGTTCACCACTTATTCACAGGAAAAGCCAGCACCTTACAATAATATGAATATTATAGTTGCAAAGAACTAACATCAGTATTGCATATTATGGAATAAAATCAGTGGGCAAATCATATACGAAAATTTTATAAATATACAAAAAATGCATAAAATTCAAATTTTCAAATTTCCTTCTTTATTAAAGTTTGAATACATTTTTATTATGCACATAACCACAGCACTATCTTATCAAAATGATTGATTACTAATTTTTCAACAGTAAAATTGACATAAAGAGATCAAAATATAACTGATAAAACGGTTTCTATGGCAACAAAACTCTTGAAAAAACAATATAATTATGTCTAATATTGAATTGATAAACCAACCAGTTTCAACAATTAGAATATTCAAATTCAACTTCAACATAAGATTTAATTCAGAATTGCAGGTATCAATATATCAACTGGGGAAAAAAATAGTTGCCATAGCAACCCTTTCAACAAAATCAGTTTTAAAGATGCATTCTTTAAACTATTAGATTTAACATGGAGTGCAGGAAACATAAAGATAGTGGTGCATATTTGCTGTGCTTTCTTTTAGCATTGAATATTAGACTTCAATTTTATAGCTTTACATCCACTTTTTTTCCAAAGTAAATATTGATCGACCTAAAATTATCATACAACTTTACAATTTAAGAACTTAATTCGAATTTCTTCTGTCAAATATATAACACAGCCTTGTAGCAATTTTCAGCTGACTACAAACTTCCCATGCCATCTTAAATGATAGCAATTTTTCACCATATTTCATTATCTCTATTTTTTCCAAAATTTAAATTAAGTAACAAAAAAAAAAAAAAAAAAAAAAAAAAAAACCAAAGACCAAAATAGATTACAAATGCATTGAAGAATCAAGTCTGAATTTCCTCAGTGTCTGCAAAACTAACATTTATTAAAAAGATAATCGTAACTTTCTTATTACTGATTGCACCTTGATCTAAGGGAACATGTTTTCAGAAGAAATAAAATTAGTTCTTTGAATGTCGTCCATGCCAAAGGTCAAGGTTACAGTAGGCACATGTATAAATAGGGTAATTTAACAAAAAAGAAATTTTCTTAGACATTAAATAAATGTTTTTTCTATATATCGTAGCTTTCCTAGAAAAGATCAGCTAAAATTCATACCTAAAATTGTCAATATTTCCTAGTATTGCTTACGAAAAATGACAGTAAATTTCGCCTTGAAATTGAATCATAATTAAATGAATAAGATGGATCAATCTTACATAGTAGGAAACACAGTACTTAAGTACATGTTTGTAAGATATCACTTTGTGTCTTCTGCTCAATGATCAGATAATGAAAGTTCACATTGTTTGCTTCCTAATGCTACTGTAAAGCATTGTTGTGCACTGACAAAAGTTGAAAAAAAAACCTTTTAAATCTTAATAAAATCATTAAACTGGGGTTAATCCAAACTGACTTGACAAATCTGAATACTCTGGATTCCTTCTGACTGCATCCTGGTTATGTATGTCTGGCTAGTCGACATTAGCTGATGTAACGTATAACCTAAATCGCATAAAAACTGCCTGTAGAACGAATATCTCCATTGCACACAAATATCACATACAAACACATATGCATACAATATATTCCAATTCTTGATAAGTTTTCTACTAGAAATTTATATCTGATACATGTAAAAAATATTAATAAAAATTCATTTTCCAATACATGTGCAATTGTTCCAATATTCCTACACTGCCCACCATAAATAAGTATACACTCATCAAAATAAGTTACTTGCGCATACAATATATGCGTTACATCATAGAAACAGATTTTTATTGGTCTTTTAACTTTTTATATCCTTATTTTCAATCAAAATACTCCATTTTCTGAATTTTCGAAAAGGGATATTATGCTAACTTTTATCTTGAAAAAAATTCAAACTATTTTCTTATACATTTTATTGTGTATTTAATGTGTACTTTTATAAGATCTTTTGATTTTTCACCGAAAGTAAATAAATATCACAATATAACAGGCTAAGCCAAAATATTGAATGTCCAATATTGTTTCACATATAATAAATGATTATTTTACTGAGATAAATTAAAAGTTATACATTGTGAATTCAGCTCCTTTTCATTATATTGAATATATTTCATTCCAAAATGTGTAAAAAGCTTATGTGTATAATTATTTATGGTGGGTAGTGTATGCAGTGGCAGATTTAAGGGGCATGAATTTTACTGGGAAAACTTACATTTGTTTCCAAAAACCCTTAAAACTTGCGTCATTTTATTAATTTCACCTTATCAAAAATGATAGAAAATAGACCTCAATACCCCTTGCTTGTGGTAAAAGGCGATTAAATGGGGGTGTTCCTTCGGATGAGACCGCAAAACCCAAGGCCCCTTGTCGTAGCAGGTGTGGCACAATAAAGATTCCTTCCTACGTGTACTCAAAGGCCCTAGCCGCCGAGCATTGACCTAAATTTTGCAATCTTTTCACTGCCGATGATGACGTCTTCACGTAAGTGGAAAACGTTACACAATATCAAGCAACCAACCAACAACAAAAATCCTTTCAATTTCTACTAATCCCTTCATTTCTTTAATTTTCAAAGATATGTTGTGCAATCTCAGGCTAAGATTAAGATTTATACAGTGAAGTTTTTTTTTTTGGGGGGGGGGGGGGT